>NC_057943.1:6801453-6896453 GCF_018555375.3 Anguilla rostrata | reverse complement strand
AGGATAAACCAGTTAAATGTGCTTTAGTGCAGGTCTAATATAACCACCTTTATGTTCCCACTGTATTCAGAGGGGTGGATGGCGTTTAGAGAGGGCGGGTGAAACGTCTCGAAATACACTTTACAATGTGCATTTACCCTTCCACTGTAAAAGTGTATGTGTAGTACAGGCATTCACTGGCCCATTAAACAAGCGACAGTGGACCAGAATACTGAACTCTCTCTCTCTCTCCCTCCCTCCCTCCCTATCTCTCTCTCTCCCTCCCTCCCTCCCTCCCTATCTCACTCCCTCGCTCTCTCTCTCTCCCCCTCCCTCCCTCCCTATCTCACCTCTCCTCTCCTCCTCTCCTCTCTCTCCCTCTCTCCTCCTCCTCTCTCACTCTCCTCTCCTCTCTCCCCTCTCCTCCTCTCCCTCACTCTCTCTCTCTCTCATCTCCTCTCTCCTCTCCTCTCTCCCTCTCCTCTCTCTCTCCTCCCTCTCTCCTCCTCTCCTCTCTTATCCTCTCCCTCCCTCTCCTCCCCTCTCTCTCTCCCTCTTTCTTTCTCTCTCCTCCCTCCCTCTCCCCCCCTCTCCCCTCCCTCCCTCCTCTCTCCCCCTTCCCCTCCCCTCTCCCTCTCCTCTCTATCTCCCCCTCCCCCCCCTCTCTCAGACCTCCTGCGGGCTCGGCAGGAGGCCCTGCTGCGGTGCGGAACCCGGGTTCTGTGGAAGCTCACCTGCCCTCTGCAGGAAGCTCCTCCAGCCAGCGGAGGAAGCAGGGCCTGCCCCAGCACCGCGACGCACACTTCAGTGAGAGGTACTGTACCCTAACCGTACCCTAACCCTAACCCTAACCCTAACCGTACCCTAACCATCACCCCAGCACCGCAACGCGCACTTCAGTGAGAGGTACCGTACCCTAACCATACCCTAAACATACCCCTAACCATAACCATAACCCCTGTACCACGACGCACACACACACACACACACACATCTGCAAACACACACATGCACATGTACACACCCACATCCGCGAACACACACATACACACACATCTGCAAACACACACACATGCACGTAACCACACACCAACACACATGCACAAACACACACACACACACACACACACTCTGAAGTCACATAAATATTTGACAGTAATAATGAACCCAAGGCCCTAGCTGGATGAATACTGCATGAACGCTGGCGATCGCAACCTCGTGCGAAATCAGCTTAAATAATGCACTGCAGCACGGGGGGGTGGGGGGGAGGGGGCGGGGATGGGGGGGGAGAAGGGGGGGGCACGGAGGGAAAGGCGGGAGGAGGAGGAGGAGGAGAGGAGGAGGAATGAAAGAGGAGCTAGTTAGGGGTCCGTGGGGCCGCGGCGCGCTCTGCGGCCCTGTTCAATCTGATCTTGTCAGGCGGTGTTTATGGGGCTCCCCGGCGCCCGGGGCCAAATTGGCTCTGCCGGCGGCGCACGCCTGCCCCCCCCTCACCCCCCCACCACCCCCCCCCCCCCTCAGCCCCGCAGCCCCCGGCTCTTCCCCCCCGCGCCCCCAAACGATTCGCGGTCAGCAGGAGGGGCCGGGTAATTGGCTGTGGATTATTTATGTGGCGCGGCGGAGAGCAGGGGAGCATGGGTAATGGGCATTGGGGGGGGGAGGCGTGGGAGGGAGGGCTTCCTGTCGGGAGCGCCGCGTGGGTCTGGTCAGCGGGGGGGCGCTCGGCGCGGCGAGGGGAGGGGCGGGGCCGCGCTGCGGAGGGTAATTAGTCACACAGGACCGCGGCGCCCTAACGAGGCCCGGGCACCCGAGGCGGGCGGCGAGGGGAGGAAGAGGAGCGGCTCCCCCCCCCCTCATCCCTCTTTCTGTTTAACCCTTTCTTCAGCTGCACCGTCTAACTCTCTCTCTCCCAAGCGAATACTGCAAAACTCTCCCCCTGCCATTTTTGTACACAGATAAATGTTCACTGTTCACAGCTCTTATAAAGTACACGTGGTGCCAACTGGACTCATATGTACTCTGTCAGAGTTGAATTAACACTGGACACTTTTACGGTGTAACTTTGGGGTGCCGATGTGCCAGGATCCCGTTCTGCTGCAGGGGTTCCCAAACTTGGGCCTGACCCCCTTAACGAGTGACCCTCATAACACAGTCACGCGCAGCCCCGACGTGCTCAGACATGTCAATTCTGTTATTTTTAGTCAGAGTCCTGCGCATCTGACACCCATATTTCTGATATCCTGGATATCCGCTATAGAACAGCAACCAGATTCCACTGCCTGCAGGCTGATAATGAAGCATATAAAAAACTAATATAATTCTTTCGCATTTACGGAAGTGAATTTTCTGTTTCCCTTTGCGCACGTTCTGTATTACACACGTAGCCCAGCGATCAAACAGACAGCGAAAAACCACGAGAGGAAACAACGCTCGATCTTTAACAGGCTAAAAATAAAGTACGGCGTGTCACGGTGCGGAACAGCCGAACCGACTCGACTACGGCTCGATCAGGAGCCGATTACCACGGCGACCAGAAAGCGCGCCTAGCAACAAGCTATGACAGGCCCTTGCCCCGCTGCGTACTGCAGGGTGCTGGATGCTAACGGGTACGCTAGACCGCGCGCTCCTCGCATACTGCACTTTATCGTCATTATCAGCCAAGCCAGGAAGCCAAATTATGCTGACTTATGAAATGGGATTTTTTTTTTTATTGCTGATATTTGATTACACCAAGTCAGCTTTTAAAAAAAAATGTTTTGAAAGTGTTTTTCTGCATTATTTCTTAAATGATAGTAAACCTTTATTTGACTAAGAAATCACATTGAGATTAAAACCTCTTTTACAAGTGAGACCTAGCCAAGACAGGGCCAAAGCAGTATACAACAGCATACGAAACAACAACGACACAGTACACACAGATAACAGCACATGATAAAAAATAACGAATAATATGCAGTTATACAGCAGAATGTTTTGCGGCTTTTATTTTAAATTGTATTAATTTATCCAGCTTTTCAGGGTACTGGGTACTGGAGGGTATACTAGACCGCACGCTCCTCGCATACTGTACTTTATCGCAATTATCAGCCAAGCGAGGAAGCGAAATTATGCTGACTTATGAAATGGTATTTTTTTTGATTGCTGATATTTGATTACAGTCACAAGTCAGCTTTAAAAAAAATGTTTTTAAAATGTTTTTCTGCATTTCTTAAATAATAATGCAGTTTATACAGCAAACCTGTTTTTGCAGCCATGTTTATTTTTAATTGTATTAATTTATCCAACTTTAATAACCTTTAAATGGGGTCAGATATGCAGGACTAGGAATGACATCATATACGCTAACCAGCACAGTGTTTGATTGGTTCATGAGACCGTTGATGGAAGGAGTATAGCCTGTTTTTAATGTGTCCACCCAAACCTTCCCAGACCCCCCCCCGCCCCCCCCACAGTTTGGGACAGCTGCTTTAGCGGGGCTCTCCGCTCCCATTATCATGGAGAGGGGCACGTCGCAGGGGGTCGTCCCCCCCATTTTTGGGGGGCAGCGTCCCACGGGGGGACCCGGGCTGGAGGGGGTGGGCCCCCGAAAGCGGACACCCACCCGTTCGTTCGTTCCCCGGGCGCGGAGCGCGGAGCGCGGCGGCCTTCTGTGATTGATTATCCGACAGCCATTAGCGCTTTTGTTTTTTTGTTAAAAAGCGGATCGTTGCGGGGATCGATGCGGCCCTCCAGCCCCGCCGCCTGCTCGTCTCCGCCTAAATGGCGGCCGGCGTTCTCAGCGACCCGCGAGGGCTGATGCTAATGCGTTTGCCGCGCACGCCAGGGCAGACGGGGGGGGGGGGGCGTCTGGAGGGGAGAGCAGCAGCAGCGGGGGAGACCTCATGCATTTTAATGCGCTTCCTGTGCAAATGCCCTCCCGGCCGCCCAGCCCCCCCCAGCCCGCCCAGCCCGCCCCCCCAGCCCTCCCCCCAGCCGGGACCTTAATCTTCTGGCGTCGGCGTCATTAAGGGCCGTTCCGCTCCGCCAGCTCGGCTCCGGCCGCGCCCCCCCACCCCCCCCACGCTCCGCCGGGAGGCACTCTGCGTGTGGGGGCGTGCTGGGGGGGGGGGTTAGTCTCTCCTCTCACGAAAAGGAGAAACGGCCGGCTCCCTGTCGTTTTAACCCCTTTGAAAAGCAGGGTTTTTTTGGAATGTTTTTTTGTCACAGTTCTAGAACTCTGGCGATTGTGACATCATCATTGGAATGTTCAGTCCCTTGTGACCTCACACGTGAGAGGGAAACGTTAGCAGGCGATGCAAACGTTGCCTTTCAGCGGGTTTTCTCCGAATGTAAAACTTCCCCTCCCGTCTCCCCGGGGCGACTGGTCACATGATGCCCGTGTGCGTACTCAGCCCGGGAGGGACGAGCGGCGGTGGGGGCGTGTAGCAGGAAGGGGGGGGCTGAGAGACCGCTGTGATTGACAGCTCAGCTCCTGCGTCGCGGTCTACTCCTAAGCTCCGGAATCTCTTTAAATCCGTTATCCGGAGGGGGAAACTTGTTCAATGATATTAAAGTCAAACATTGATCCTTAAACTAAAGCAGACGGAATTACCGGCGTGCTGGTTTTAGCCTGCTCTTCCGTCGTCTCTCCCAGCAGACGAGAAGAGTAAAGAGGAGAGTGGATTCGCCACGGCGTCGGGTTCGAAGCGCCGACCGTGCCGATACTGCCGTCCGGGAGTTTGGCGCTGGCTTGTTTGTGTTTTTCGGGTTCTGTTCTGGCTGCCATACCGTCCGCACGATGCCCACTGTTAAGATTCATGCAGATTGATTTCAGCCCCGGAAGCTTAGATACTGGGGGGTTTCTGGGAAATCTTGGGACTGTGTTGAGGTCTCTCAGTGAACGATGTCTTGCATATAATGGCCCCCAACACCGCATGACTTTGCATGTTAATATCGTAAATTGATGTGGCCAGCGTTCTTCCTCTTCGTTAATGCACAGAGAGTCACGCACGTGTTGGGTGAACTTGATAATGTAAGTGGATCAAGGGAGTGAACAGCTATAAACCCCCAGCCCCCTCCCCCCCCCTGCTGCAGTCTCAGCCCCACGCCCTACCCAATGCAGCGTCACCCCCCCTTTACACCCCCCTCCCACCCCCAGCTGCCGGACTGGGAGAGAAGCGGTTAATGCCTGCCTCCTGCCCCCCCCCCCCCCCTCTCTGCCGGACTCAGAGAGAAGCGGTAAGCCAGCCTCCTGCCCCCCCCCCCACGCCGCAGGGCTAATGCGGTGGGGGGGGGGGGTTAATGCCTCCCTCCCTCCTAAATCGCCCGCTGTAAAGCGGAAGAGAGCGGGTGTGCGGGGGCGCGTCTCCCCGTGATTACGGCTAATCACAATCGAGCGGCTCGCCCGGCTGCCTCGCTCCCGCCGCGCTCTAATTGGCCGTTACTCTTCCGCGGGCCGTCCGGGGTGGGGGGGGGGGGGGTGGGGTGGGGGTAGGGGGCGCGGTGCTGGGGCCTGGCGGGGGCCGCGGCAGTGACCGCGGGCCGGCCCTAATTGCGAGGTCTGAGGGGGGGGCAGGGGGGAGGGAGGGAGGGAGGGGGGGGGGATTAGGCCAGGTGATTACACACTTCACAGTGTAATTACATAAGCAGCGCTCGGACCGTGGCGTCCCACGCCGGGGCCCAAGGTCACGAGCCGCACTCCCCCCCCCCATCCCACCCCTCCCCCCAGATTAATTGGAGCTGCCAGCGGAGCGCGGGGGTGGGGGCGGGGGCGGGGGCGCTGGCGGGGCCGTTATACGATTAGCATTAACATTTCAGCAGCGGCCGATCGATCGCTGATTCTCTCCCCGCCGCCTGCGCTCCCCGCTTCCTCTCCGCTCTCTCGCTTTCTCTCTCTGCCTTTCACTTTCTCTCCCTCTCTCTCTTTCCCTTTCTCGCTTTCTCTCTCACTGTCTGTCCCTTTTGCTTTCTCTTGCTTTCTCCCTCTCTCTCGCTTTCTCTCTCTACCTCTGTGCTCTTACTTTCTCTCTCTCTCTCGCTTTCTCTCTCCCTCTACCTCTGTGCTCTCACTTTCTCTCTCTCTCTCGCTTTCTCTCTCCCTCTACCTCTGTGCTCTCACTTTCTCTCTCTCTCTCTACCACTGTGCTCTCATTTTCTCTCTCTCTTGCTCTCTCTCTCTCTCTCTCCCTTTCCTTTGTTGCATGAGGGGATAAAAGCAGGCATGCGTGCGTTTAGTTTGGAAGAGGCTGAGGCAAAGATTTTTATTTCTTTTCTTTTTCGATGCACCAAAACGTGGAGAAACATTTACTCTGAAATGCGACGCGGTAACCTCCCTCAGCCTGCTGGGAGTGTGCGCTTCAGGTTCCCTCAGGGAGCCTTGTGTGTGTGTGTGTGTGTGTGTGTGTGTGTGTGTGTCTGTGTGTGCATGCGTGTGTGTCTATGTGTGTGTGTGTGTGTGTGTGCATGTGTGTGTGTGTGTGTGTGTGTGTGTGTGTACATGCGTGTGTGTGCATGTGTGTGTTTGTGCATATGTTATATGTGTGTGTGTGTGTGCTTGTATATATCTGTGTGCGCGTATGTGCGTGCGTGTACATGTGGATGTGTGTGCGTTCGTATGTGTGTGTGTGCGTGCATCTGTGTGTGCGTGTGTGTGTGTGAGCGTATGAGCATGTGTGCGTGTGTGTGTGTGTGTGAGCGTATGAGCATGTGTGCGTGTGTGTGTGTGTGTGCGTGTGAGCATGTGTGCGTGTGTGTGTGTGTGTGTGTGTGCGTGTGAGCATGTGTGCGTGTATATAAGTGCGTGTGCGTGCGTGTCTGTCTCTATGCGGTGGGGGGGGTGTACACTGAAAGAGGAACCTGAGGGACACAGCCTCGTGTTTTTTGTTCTCTGTGAAACTGCTCTCCTCTCTGTGGAAAGGTGAGAGCTGTTCAGGGAGGTGTGTTGTGCCGTGTGCTGTTGGAGAGGCGGGAAGGTGAGGTGGGGGGGCGGGGGGGGGGGGTCATCTTTTATACCTCATAGAAAAAAAAGAAACACAAAAAAAATGTAATTAATGGGGCTGTGAGACACAGGGCCCATTCACTGGCTCGGTGCGGTGGAGAAAGGGAGGGAGGAAAGAGGGGTGGGGGTCAGGAGGGGGGGGGGCGGCGTGGTGGGGGGGTCAGGGAGGGGAGGGAGGGGGGGCAGGGGAGAAACAGAAAAGAGGAAGGCCTGTGTTAATTAGGATTAGGAGGCCCCCTCGGCCCGGCGGCAAGGCCACAGCGGACCCGCCGCCACAGCTGTCTGGAGCCCGGCGCTCTCATTGTGCATTCAGCCCTCATTATGTGTGCGGCAGGGGCGGGGGGGTGAGGGGGGAGGCCGGGGGTGAGGGGGTGAGGGGGGGGGGCGGCGCAGCGACGGCGGGAACAAACATCGCCGCCGGCCGCGGCGTGACAAGACTGATGAGGGCGCAGCGCGGGGTACGGCAGCCGCCGGCCCCCCGGGGGGGGCGGGGGAGATAAAAATCCAACAAAATGGAGCCCGTAAAACAGCACATCACTCATGGCTGTGGGTTTTATACGAGTGTGTGCGTGTGTGTGTATGTGTGTGTGCGTATGTATGCTTTTATTTATGTGTGCTTACGTTTATTACTATTATTTTAATTTTAATATGAGGTGCTGTGGGATAACGATTTGTTGGCTTTTGCCGCCCCCCCCCCCCCACTTTAATCATCCCCTGTCCCAGCCCAGGGCTTGTCCTGGGATATTTTGGCGTGCAGTTTGTGATCGTCACGCTCCTCATACCAGTGGCTACAGAGGGTTTCTTTGTCTTTTTTTATGTTTTAAGAGATCGTATAATTTTTGAGTAAGTGAGTATAACTCACTGGTGTGCCAGTGCACTGCAGCAGCCGAAAGCCTTTGAAAGCTGAAAGGTTGTTTTTTTTTCGTTTTTTCCCCCCTCTCTCCTGTACCACAGGGACATCTCACATCCTCCACCCCTCCTGTCTCCGCAAAACGCCCCCCACATCGCCCTGGGACCCCACCTGCGGCCCCCCTTCCTCGGCATGCCCTCAGCCCTGTGCCAGACGCCGGGTGAGTCTCGCCCCCCCCCCCCCCCCCACCCCGTCACTCCGTCACCATGGCAACCCCAGACCCCGCTTGACGGGTCGCACCCTGTCGCAACACCCCGAAACTTGCCGACACGTGACGCAGACCCCATTTTCTTTTTTTTTCCAGCCAATGGCTTCAGAGCAAAGAGAGCGTTTCACACAAAGGAAGCCTGCAGGTTGTCTGAGAGAAAGGGCCTTGTGCTGCACTTGTACTTTCCTTCAAAATGGAGGCCTGTGCTTCCTCACATTATAATGTGCTGCAGTGACAGCGCATTGCAGATCTACCGGATTCTTTAGATATGAACACACATGTAGAGTTAATACATACATTTGCCTGTGGTTTTAGGGGAAATCGAGACTGCACACAGAACTCCCATTATCCTCTAAAGCAAATGAATACATTTTAAAATGTACCTTATCCTCTCCTTAGCCCAGTGCATGCTGGGATAGGCTCTGACCGGTTAGATAATGGATGGGTGGATGGATGAATAGATGGTTGGATGGATGGATGGATGGATGGTTGGATGGATTGATGGATGGATGGATGGCTGGATAGATGGATGGATGGATGGATGGATGGATGGATGGATGGATGGATGGATGGATGGATGGATGTTATTGCTCATGCTCTTCCTCATTCCCCGCAGGCTACGGGTTCCTGCAGCCTGCGCAGGCGGAGATGTTCGCCCGGCAGCAGGAGATGCTGCGCAAACAGAACCTGGCCAGGTGAGTCCCCCCCCCCCCCCCCCCCGAAAGGGCCGTTTATTCCGCTGTGTTCCAGGGACCAGCACTGTGGCCAAAAAGAGCATTTTATTTTCACCGTTATTTAACCAGAGGAAGCCACGTTGAGATTGACATCTCGGTTTATAAATGGGCTTTAGTTTGGTTTGGTTTGGTTTATGCGTGAGATAATTATAAAGGAGTGAAGCCATACGGTCTCGCCTGTGTATTTTTGTGTGTAGGTGCGTGTACTGAGCGCAGTGTGTGTGTGTGTGTGTGTGTGTACTGAGTGCAGTATGTGTGTGTGTGTACTGAGTGCAGTGTGTGTGTGCGTGTGTGTACTGAGTGAAGTGTGTATGTGTGTGTGTGTGTACTGAGTGCAGTGTGTGTGTGTGTACTGAGCACACTGTGTGTGTGTGTACTGAGCGCAGTGTGTGTGTGTGTGTGTGTGTACTGACTGCAGTGTGTGTGTATGTGTGTGTGTGTGTACTGAGTGCAGTGTGTGTGTGTGTACTAAGCACACTGTGTGTGTGTGTGTGTACTGAGCACAGTGCTGTGTGTGTTTGTGTGTACTGGGCACACTGTATGTGTGTGTGTACTGATACTGAGCACAGTGCTGTGTGTGTGTGTGTGTACTGGGCACACTGTATGTGTGTGTGTACTGATACTGAGCACAGTGCTGTGTGTGTGTGTGTGTGTGTGTGTGTGTGTCTGTGTGTGTGTGTGTGTGTGTGTGTGTGTGTGTGTGTGTGTACTGAGTGCTGTGTGTGTGTGGTGTGTGTGTGTGTGTATGGTGTGTGTGTGTGTGTGTGTGTGTGTTGGTGTGTGTGTGTGTGTGTTGGTGTGTGTGTGTTTGTGTGTGTGTGTGTGTGTGTGTATGGTGTGTGTGTGTGTGTGTGTGTGTGTGTGTGTGTGTGTGTGTGTGTGTGTGTGTGTGTGTGTGTGTGTGTGTGTGTGTGTGTGTGTGCTGATACTGAGCCCAGTTCTGCGTGTCGCTGATGCAGGCTGGAGCTGGAGAACCTGCACCGGCAGCGTGTCCTTGGCGACCAGCTGGCCCTGCCCCCGAGCCTGCCCCCGGACCACCCGGCCCTGCGCAGCCTGCACGACATCCCCGAGGGCCACCCGCTGCGCGAGGAGCTGAGCCGCCGCAGCGCCATGCTGGTGCTGCGCCACAACAACACGCCGCTGCTCTCCCTCAACCACCAGGGGGCGGCGGGGAGCAGCGCGCCCAAGGAGCCCGGCTCGCGCAAGAGCTCCCGCAAGGGGCCACCGCCGGTGAGACCCCACACGGGCCCCCAGAGAGGCCAGGACCAGCCCCGGAACCAGCCCCGGACCCGGACGAGGGGGGCAGACAGGCCGACGAGGAGCGAGCCCACTCACACGGTAGGCCGATACGCCGGAGGCGTCGAGGAGCTCCCAAGCCTACGGCAGGCCTGTCACCAGAGCTGTGCACAGGCAAGGAGGCCAGCCAGCGATGCGATGGTGGGCGAAGACCATGCGCACGTCCTTCTCCGCGGCGTCCCACACCAGCACACACCTCCTTCTGCCGTGGCGGCAGTCCCACCAGCACACCCACTCCTTCCCTGCGCAGTCCGACCCAGCACACACCCTCCTTCCACTGCACAGTCCCACACCAGCCCACCACCTCCTCTCCGGTCCACACACACAGCACACACACTCCTTCTCACTGCGCAGTCCCACACCAGACACACATCCCTCTCACTGCGCAGTCAACACACACACACCACTCCCTTCTCATGCCAGTCCACACACACAGCACACACACTCCTCTCACTGCGCAGTCCACAACAGCACACACATCCCTTCTCACTGCACAGTCCACACACAGCACACACACACTCCCTTCTCACTGCGCAGTCCACACACACAGCACACACACTCCCTTCTCACTGCGCAGTCCACACACACAGCACACACACTCCCTTCTCACTGCGCAGTCCACACACACAGCACACACACACTCCCTTCTCACTGCGCAGTCCACACACACACTCCCTTCTCACTGCGCAGTCCACACACACAGCACATACACTCCCTTCTCACTGTGCAGTCCACACACACAGCACACACACAGCACAACACAGTCCACACACACAGCACACACACAGCACACACACAGCACACACACAGCACACACACAGCACACACACACTCCCTTCTCACTGTGCAGTCCACACACACAGCACACACACAGCACACACACAGCACACACACAGCACACACACACAGCTCACACACACAGCACACACACAGTCCGGGTCTTTCATCAGAAGCCGTGCTGGCGTCTCTGGGCCCAGCGGTAATTCCGAAGCAGCAGAGAGAGAGGAGCGGTTTTTTATTGCCTGCGGATAAAGACCCTGCGCTAGAGCGGGACAGGGAGAGCCCGGTGGAGCAGAGCCTCCGTCCGTCCCCATCGAGGAGGGACGTGGCCAATTTCGGGAGGCTGAGAGCCGGTGCACCTCTGAGGCGTGTGGGAGAGCCAAACCGAACGAGCGTGCGGCGTTACTGCACACACACACACACACTCACACATACACACACACACACACACACACGCACACACGCACACACACATACACACACACACTCACACACACACACACACGCACACACACACGACGCAGGACAGGCGCATTACCGCAGACGCAGCGCGGGCTCTGTGGGGCTAAGGGAACCCTGCGTCTCATTTCTCACCGTCTGCGTCCCTCCGCAGCCTCGCCTTAATGAAACCGCGGAAAAAGAAACAGAAAAATAAAATTAAAAATATATATATCTGCGAGTGAGGGAGGAAAAAGAAAAAAACAACATTCCATATGTCTGCGTGTGTGAAGCCCCCCACCCCCCCTCCACCCCCCCAGCCTCCCCAGACATTCCAACCTCACGGCGGGGGGGGGGGGGGGGGGTGGTAGAAAGCGTACGTGAGCAGCGTTATTTTTCTACCCCCCTCCGGCGTTTCCCGCGTGAGCAGCGACGCTAGCTTCCCCTACGCTGCGGCGGGCGGGCGAGCAGCGGCAGGCCATGTGAAAGGCATTACCCCCCTCCCCACCCACCCCCACCCCCCCCCCCCGCCTCGCTTTCCCCCCTCAGCGCTCAGACCTCCCCTGGGAAGGGGCCCCGTATTGACCCCTGCTGAACTCCGTAATAGGCAGGGTCATTAATGTAGATGTGTGGAATGGGGAGGAAGGGGAGGAGGAGGGGGAGGAGAGGCCCCCCCCCCATCCTGCTCCTTAGCGCTTCTGGGGGCTCTTTAATGATTTACGCTTCCTCTCCCCCCCCCCCCGCCGGGCTGCGCAGGCCCCATGGGCAGCCTGTTCCTGGACGGCGAGGAGGCGGGCCCGGTGGAGGACATCAGCAAGTGGACCGTGGAGGAGGTCTGCGGCTTCGTGGGCAGCCTGGGGGGCTGCGCCGAGTACACGCAGGTGAGGGGGGGGGTGGGTACGCTGGCGGAAACGGCGACTAGGTGAGGGGGGGCTCTGAATAATTCCTGTTTGGACGCCCGAGAGAAGATTGGGAGGGGGAGAGAATGGAATTCAGCACGTTCACATTAGATTTGTTTATTCTCTAAACGGAATGAACACTATAGCCTAGATAAAATAAAATGAATGCTTTAAGATTTATGTACCGTTTCTCATACAGGGACAGAGATTGTGTTATTCTTCACATATTTCTCCCTCTCATGGTATTGACCCGTGCTAAACGCACCAGGCCTTTTTAGAACTACCCCGCTGCGGTTTCCCCATGTTCCAGAGAGGCACACGTTAGCCAGTGTGGGTTGTAGCAGGGTGGAGCTGCAGGGTCTGGGAGATCACCGTCACATGACCCCCCGCTTGTGCCTCGCCCAGGTGTTCCGGGAGCAGGCGATCGACGGAGAGACCCTGCCTTTGCTCACCGAGGAGCACCTGCTGAACAACATGGGGCTCAAACTGGGCCCTGCCCTCAAGATCCGCTCCCAGGTAAGCGATCTTCCCAAAACACGCACCCACTGCCCAGCCAATGGGCATTTAATACAGTCTGCCCCCAACTAACCTTCCCTATACATGGGCACACTGCCGAGCCAATGGGCATGGGACCCTTTAAGGTGTGAGGTCACAAATATGAGATTAGAATGTTCTTAACTGAACATTCTAATGCTGATGTCACAATCACTACTGGTGACTGAAAGCGACAGAGTTCTAGAACACTGACTTAGAATTTTGAAAAAAACTTTTTTTTTAATTTTTTTTTTTTTAAACCTACTCTTCAGAAGGTTAGACAATCCACTCCCAGCTACCGTTCCCTAAACGTCCACCCACTTCTAGACCGATTGGACATTTAAAACAATCCACTCCCAGCTAACGTTGCCTAAACGTCCACCCACTGCTGTCCTAGTGGGCTGGGATTCAGAACAGGCTCAGCTCTGTGATAACCATTTCATTTCCCTCTTTGGGATGCTGTTTGCTTACCCGAAATTCCAGGGGGCTGCTTCCAAAAACCATTACTTTCGGTGGCTTTTTCTACTCGACCCCCATCGATTTCAATTAAGCGCGGACGGGGGGTCTGTAACCCCAGCTGTGGAACGCCCGTGATTGATATGAATGGCCCCCTGGAGTGAATGGTGCTCCCAGTCCTGTACGGCATGGTCCCAAACACACAGAACCCGAGTCCGGGTCCAGCTGTGCTGGGTCTTATACAGAGTGTTAGGTCTGATGGACACTGCTGGCACAATCCCGCCATATGTCTCCACTGTCGATTAAATAAGTAAAAATGAGTGAGGCAGTACCCAACACCTCACCTTCAGCATCAGCCCATATTATGTAGAGTGTCTGTTAATACCAACAACCTTATGTTGTTTTGCACAGATTGTCCACACCCTGGCTTGCTCTTATGTTACATTTTTTGCAGTTCCCACTTTTATACAATCTGTACCAGTCGTAACCAACCCTGTTCCTGGAGATCTACTATCCTGTAGGTTTTCACTTCAACCCTAATTTAGTACACCTGCCTCTACTAATAAGCATCTCTAGCTGTTGAATGAGGGAGGCTTTGTTAGGGTTTGAGAGAAAACCTGCAGGACGGTATCTCTTCAGGAACAGGGTTGGTTACTACAGATCCATACTTACAGACTGAAAGTGTAAGAATTGAAAGACCAGGCCGAAGCCAGGCTGTGGTATTCGGTGCAGATGGAGAGCAGTGGAACAGTGGAGGAGGGAAAGTGACAGTTGAAGCTCCTTGGGGGGGGGGGGCTGCAGGGGGGCACGGTGGGCGTTGTCGTGACGACGGCGTGTGGCTTGTGTCCCCTCAGGTGGCGCGGCGCGTCGGCCGAATTCTCTGCATGACCAGCTTCCCGCTGGCCTTCCCGCTACCGCCATCTGCTCTGCGCCCCCCGGACCGGGACCCCCTGCCCATGGAGAACCGGCCCCCCTCCGCCGGCAGCCCCCCCTCCCCCTACGGCGGGCTGGCCGTCTGCCGCGCCTCGCCCAAACAGGAGAACGGGAGCGCCGACGCCTCGAAGCCGCCATCTTAGAAATACAAAAACAATAATAATAATAATAATAATAATAATAAAATAACCCCTCAGACAGCTTTCAGCTCTCTGCCAGGGAGAGAGGGAGAGAAGAGAGAAAGAAAGCGAGTGAGAGAAAATGAGTGGAGAGTGAGAGAGTGATGGAGATAGAGAATGAGAGAAGAGAGTGATGGAGATAGAGGATGAGAGGAAAGAGAGAGAGAAGAGAGAGAGAAGAATCTTCCCTCGCTGGACAAGACAAACCTAAATTTGTTGCGAACTCTCCCGGACTACTACACCTTACAGCAGAGACCCTTGCGGGCATTTGGAATCAGAAAACAAAAATACGAGGACAAGGACATTAAAAAAAGGGACCGGAGGCCTTCCGGCCTCTCACACCGGCAGCGGGGAGAGCGGGGGATCCAGAGCCGGGAAACCCGGGGGTGCTGTGTGTGAGAGGCGGGAACGCAAGCGGACAGCTGGGCTCTGACAGCCGCCCGGAGAACCGGCCCCACAGAACCACAACATTCTCCAGCGTCGAGGCGGGCGATACGGGACGCTTCAGCTTTCTGGAACGATCCGCGCGCTCGTCCCAGTGCCTGACACTTTCAGGCACACAAAAAAAACAAAAAAAAACCGATAAACTGACATCCTTATTTTTGTTTTTCCGCCACCCCCACCCGCCCCGCCCCCCATTTCATTCAGCCCTCCCTCTTTCACAGCGGATCTGATCCTGGCAGAAGGAATCCGTCGTTATTTTTTTTTGCAACTATGCATTCCGCGATTCTATACCAAAGAACGAGAAGGGATGCGTGTAGAATCTGGTGTACAGGAAAATGGCGGCCGCTCGCGTTTTACGGGCTAGGCTCGGTCACGTGTAAGGAGGGACGGAGGGATGGAAGGAGAAGCCCGGAGGAGACTGATCCAGGTACCCACAAACCCGATCGGGGACGCAGGGAGGAGCCCCAGCATCCCTTGCGGTCTCTACGGGGCACGGGAGGTACCCTTGACTAAAGGCTACTGACGCAGCACAGCTATAATGGATCTCAGCTCTGTCTATCCGTGAGGTCCACGCAGTTCCATTCTGTACAGTTACTTACTGAAGATGACTAAAATATAAATATATATATATATATATATGTGTACTGAAGGCTACATAAGTGGTACTTTTTTTTGTTAAGTGTAGTTGCACGAATTACATATTTCAATACCAAACAAAATGTGACTTGCTTACTTTGGTGGTACTTTTGTTCATGATTTCCATTTGCTCAGTATTCAGTTGTAATATGTAAAGCCTCTCTTACAAATGCTACTTAACGGCATATAAATATGGAGAAAATATTTATAGCATTTTTTGTTGTAGTTGACATAACACGAATATGTACATAATTCATCCTTTAAATGGATGCCAAAGATCATTTTTTTTCCTCCGTTACAGGGAAACGAAAGGCACAATGCTCTTTATGCAAATTTTTGAATTTGTTATGAATTTTTTAAGATGCATAAGCAATGACAATTAAAGTGGTCTTTAGATTTCCCATTAGTCTTTTGAGTCTTTCCCCTATTTTTCTATTCAGCCTCGGCTAAATAAATCCACTGGAAAAAAAAAAGAATAATAATTTGCAGCCGTTTTTTCCTCTTTACCTCAGTCTTGGGCTGGAGATTTATAGGTGTTAATGTGCGGACACTTGACTCTTTGCCAGAAGGGGGTTCGCGACCGGCAGCCAGACGGTAGTTTGGATCTCTGACTGAAGACCTCTCGGGTGGGGGGGGGGGAGGGAACGGACAGGGAGGTCAAAGGTCAAGAACGGCAGTTGGCCCAGGAAGCTCAGACCCAGGCCAAGGTCTCGCTCCTGTCCTTAAAGGGAGCAGCTGACCCCACGGGACGCCCGGCGTCCTCGCCAGGAGCTCGTTTGCAGGCGGTTGGGATCGGCGGCGACAGGTGCCGGTTGCCATGGAAACGGCCAACACGGCCTGAGCCAACACTGACGCGACGGCAAACTTACCAGACACTCACTCACAGCCCTTTTTATTTTTTTCATTACAAAACTCATTAATTATTATTATTAATTAAGTGAAGAGAATATTACAAGAACCAAACGAAATATAAAAACATAAACATGAAAACACACACCAGGAAAAACACACGTCGCCCTTTATAAACGCAGCTAACAAAAGTCTATACAGTCAAACAAAAAAAAAAAAAACTCCGTCAACAAGGTTCTCCTTTAAGTCAAAAACGAATTCCGTAGGTAAACAGATCACGCCCGGTGCCCCGCCTTGCTCACACGGATACGCTCTCCCTCTCCGTCCCTCTCTGTCAACACACCCCATCTGCCCGACTGCGAACGGCACGTTCTCTGGAGGAGCGCGCGACTAAATTAACTTTGGCAGTAAACTGGAACCGGGACGGAAGAATATTTTGGTTTTCACATTGCAATGCATCTGAAGTGCGTTGCGGCAGCAGCACAGAGAGAATGGCTAAAGTTGTAAAAAAAAAAGGTTGTGTGGCTGCAGGGATCTGGTTCAGCATTAATATCGAGGTGAGGTGTGCGTTCGGAAACCAAGAGAAAATGGACTTCTGCCCGCAGGCACTTTACGCTCAAATTGATTGATTGATTGATTGATTGATTGATTGAAATTCTTTATTGATCATTAAAATACAAGTGGCCACCCTCTAGCCAGAGATGCCCCAGATACAGAAATCATCAAAAGGATAAAAACAGAATAAAGCCCAAAGGCTTATTTCCATTGTGGTCCTTATTTTGGGGGCGTGGGGGGGGGGGGGGGGGGGTAGGGTGGCGCAACCTGAATCATCACTGAAACGCCGAGCACTTGGAGTTTTTCTGGCTATGGTTGGGGTCCTCTTCCGTAAGCCAGGGCAGTGGAAGCTCACACTTCCACAAGGGGTCCTCAGTCCAGGTGTGTAACTGGCACTGGCTTGTATTATATAACAGTAGCTTTAACTTGGTAGCTGACATCTGACCTGACGACTCTGAGGCTGAATAACTGCCATATTCATACAAGCAGGTCGGCCAGTGGAGGATGGGTCCCCCCCCCTCTATAGCCGGGTTCTTCTTCAGATTTCTTCCCATTGGGCAGTGTTTTCTCACTGCCGTTTCAGTGTTTTTATTTTTATTTTTTGTTAAACTCAACTGCTTGTTTTTTTGTGGGTTCAGGCCTGGTTTGGTCTTCTTCCTCTGTGAAGCATCCATGTGACAGTGTCTCTGTAAAAAAGTGCTGGAGTAGTGAAATTGAATTGAACTGAACCCGCCTCAGTCACATATTTTATAGGGCGAAGGAGAGAAGGAGTGGGAGAGATAGAGACAGGGAGTGGAGGAGAAGTATGATGAGGGGAAGGGAAAGAGCCGCAGAAAGAGAAGAAGCGAGAGAGCGGCGGAGAGAAAGTGAGAGAGAGCCTGGAGGAATAACGGCAGAAGGAGGGATGAGGGGAGGAGAGAGCCGTCTCTGTGCTCCCGAGGAGGAGGAGGAGGAGAGGAGGAACACACTGCTCTCTCTGTTCCCGCTCCGCCACCTGGGCAGCGGGGCTGGCCCGGGATCAGACGGGCTTCTGGCAAGCGCTCGCTTCAGGGAGAGCCCGCGGCTCACCTCCCCAAGCCCCCCCCTGCCGCGCCCCCCCTCCCCCACCCCCCCCCCCCTCCCCTTGCCTGCGGCTCACCCCCCACCTCCGCCAACATCCTCCCCCACCACCCCTGCCCGCGGCTCACCCCCCTCCACTACCGCCAGACCCCCTCCCACAGGCGTGTCCTCCGGCTAGACCGACCGAGATGGTTCCCGGCCCAGACCTCCACACACACACACAGGGCGGGGCTGGATTTCGGCAAGCCAGAAAAGCTCAGTGAGTTACAGCAATTAAAAGCAAAACGGGAAAGTGCTCACAAACTGTGTTAGTTTAAAAACACACGTTATGCTCTCATCTATTTCGGCACATTCCACTTTAAGGCCTTAAATGTCCACTTGAATAATGAAACACTATATTATTTAACCATTTCATTATTGTATTAATTTAATTTATTTTATTTTACTTTGGTTAATTGTTAAAAATTGTTTGCTAATATGTAAATTAATGTAATGAAGATGCAACTGTATCTGTCAAAACGATGACAGTAAACCCACACGTATCCACAACCAATGGCAGTACAGACGCTCAGAAAAAAAGAAAGAAAAAAAAATCCCCAGAAGTGTATGGTCACAAATTTAAAATCCTGTCCATATCAAAGCTTGTCTCAATGTCTTTTTATGTACGTTCAATGCAGTAAATGTACAGTAGTAGAATTAATCATTAGCTACTAAACAGTACGAATGTGGATGTTCTGCCCTTCTTTGACTATTGGGGGGGGGGGGGGGTATGGGGGGAGACTGCTGCCTCAAGGTAGATTGGAGGATGGGGTTTATATGCTGAGGGTCGGTACACTGCAGTTTAAGTGCGCAGAGCTCCTGTGGGATGCACTGGACTGGCTTGCTCATCATCATTACCATGTGACCATGACCATGGCCATGTGAGCTTACTGAGCTGCCTGCCACTCAAAATCCATCAGAGATACAAATGCACTTATAATATCGTTTCCATGTCTAGCATTGCTGACAAAAAAAATGGAGGGAGATGCACAACATTTGTATATGCACGCGCAATTTATTCATGGAAGAAAATAGACCTTTTATGGAATCGCTAAACACTTTTGAAGCTAAAAAATAAATGGATGCAGTATGCATCAAGTACGCTGGATCATACAGTCCATTTTAATAAAGTAGGCCCTACATTTTTTTTGTTTGTTTTGTTTAATAAATTGCCCTAAATTTTGTGTTTCCAGTGCCTATCAGTATAAGATTTAAATTAATTTAATCCTGATTACCACAGATGGTTCAGAAAAGAAGAATTAGGGTATTTAAATGGCGAGCGAAAAAAACGTGCTTACCTGAATGGCAAGGATTCTCTGACCATTCAAGTGTGGGGGGCGTTGCGCCTACAGAGATGCCTGATATACTACATTTCATAATTTCAGAAGAAAAAAAAAAACATTCACGCAGGCTATCATATTTTTTTAATCAGTTATTGTAATCTATGTTTGTTCAAGTTCACTGATTGATAATTTATTGACCCGACTACTCAAGCAAAGCGGGAGGTGGCTGCACAGCTAGGGAATCAGCTGGTTGGTCCTCGGGTAAGAATTTTCGAAAAAGCCGCTGTTTAAGATTAGCAAACGCCGCGGGTCGACAGTCATACCTCTCCAAACAAAATATGGCTTTTCGAAAAAGAGGTAGGCCCACTTTAGCACGAGGGTATCGTCTTTTTAACGTTAATACCCGCGCTGTTGAAAAGTGTTCCGGCGCGAGCGGTGCAGAGGAGGAGGTATTCGGCAGATATAAGGCGAAATTGTGTAGTCCCAGTACCACCAGGTTGCCTAAACGCCGTGTGTTTATGTAGAACCTTGCATTGTTACCTGGATAACCCACTTATACTCAGTTGGCAAGCAATCGAAACATGTGCTGTTACTGTTGCCGAAAAACAGCGATTTCAGTTTCTTAAATTCCATGTTAAAATGTGATCTGCAACATAAGCTACGTTGGCTACAGTACGCTCCAGTTTGGATAACATAGAATCTGGGTACTATGTAGCTGATAGTCTCGTCCGAACTAGCCAGTTGAGCTACATTTTCCCGGATTTTAACTGCATTATTATACATACTGTCGTTTATGTAGGCAACCGAGCCAGGTGGTTAGGCGAAGCAGGTTTATAGCTGAGGTCCCTTGCTAAGAACTCAAAAAGGACACGTTGGACCGCCATATGGCAGCAAGGTGTACGAAAACTTTGTCGGGCACCACTGCTCTCTTTACTTGTTTGTTCTGGTTTGAAATTGACTCTGTGCAGTCATCAAATGACCCCAGATGTAATATAGCGCAATGACATTGCGTGCGTCAGAGTAGGCGCGAGGAAAACGACGAAGCCAAAGGGTGTGGTCCACTGTTGCGCGCTGATGCCAACTCCTTGCCCATTTAAAAATGGATAAATAAATCCAGGTAAAACGCTACCGTGCTGCCACCGCTGTGTTTACAAAGATCCCATCTTGGTTCAGTGTACACAATGTCAGCTTTCAGGTAATGTCATCAAGTTGACAACAGCAGGTGTGCTGTTAAAAAAAAAATTAACTGCAGCTTACCTTCAGCACGCCCACATTCAATTCCGATGCGATATCTCACACTGGCTTAGCAAGTTGCAAATGGCGCGGCCTCTTCCGATCGTCAGTCAGTAACGTGATCACACCACGCGCTCCAACCAGACCTCTCTGTACCGCATCCTCCCGCCAGCTGGCTGTCGCGGCCCCGGCCTACTCTCTCTTCCCTTTCCCCGGTTGCCTGAACAACCTTCCCCCAGTCGGTCGGGAAGGGAGATTCACTGGATGTCTTCTGCAAATATCTTGAAACTCACATTTTCCAATTACACTTAAAGTTTCTATTTATCTCAAGGTTTTTATATGAAAAAACCCAACTATTATCTCACAGGTCTTGAGACAAACACCAGGAAGGTGGTGAGATTGTAACTGCAAGGGTTTTGCTTACTGTATGAAATTCACTTTTGTCAGTTGCTTTGGCTGAAAGTATCTGCTTTATAGTGTGTGTACACCCCAACTCCAGTGCCATCCCAACACACGTACCCTGTTACAGAAAAATGGTCTGTTGAGGATGGGTCCTTCACACTGTACAAACAATACAAGCTGACAAAGCACAATTCTTATTCCATGGGGTGTTGCACCAGTTCAAAAAGTACCTCCCCGAATCTTTGGTTAGAAAAGACTTATCAGCATGTAGATTCTGCACTTTGAGGAAGACATTTGGCTGTGAATGAAAAGATCCCTAGTCCTTCAATATAATGCAACTGTTACCCCAAAGAAAGTTCAGGTAGGTGGTTTCTAAGTATTGCTTGAGACTTCTATTTTTTATAGAGGCTGAAGTTGCTCCACACTTCGATTTCTCCTCAAGTCCCTGAAGAATCACTTCAATAAAGCTCCACTCAGGCAACGGGTCTTCATCCTCCTGCCCTTCCCTAACGCTGAACTCTTCCTCCTCATCCTCCTCGTTCAGAGCTACGGTGCCATTTCGGTCTCCCTCGCCCATTTCGGCCCGATGCGGGAGAAAGCCGTTAACGGCGAAAGCGCTCCGTGAGTACTGTAGAGAAAAGCACACGGGCTTTTATATATCCCTGCTACTACGCACAAGATGGACGAGAGCTGCTCGGAGGAAAAGCCCATCGACCCCAGCGGGCCCCAGTGAATGTGATCCCGCGGACACGAGAGGTAATTACACTGCGTGTCTCCGGGACAGACGGCGAATATCCTTTTCACCAGTGTGGAACCCAAAGTGTCGTTCTCGCACTTCACTTTGCACCAATGTGACAGATACGTTAAAGAGGGATAGCTTAAAGCCAAACGTGAACATTAACCTGAATCACAATCATATATGATGGATGAAGATTTGCTTTTTAACTGCCGCACCAAGTAAAAACCCATAGAAAAATGTGAGTGTATGAGTATATGAACCGTTGAGAATGGTTAGGGTCTCTTCCTTTTTGAAGAATTGTGTGCCTGATAACACACAGAATGCACATCAGAACAAATAAAAAACAAGGCAACGCAGAAAAATTACTGGACATCTGAGGAACACACATGTGATACACGTGTCTCCATTTATTGTTTTTTATAAATTGAATTGACAGAATATTCAACATTTTTTTTAAAGAAGAAAGGTTTCCGTTATCTTGAGTTTAGGGTTGAAAATGAAATGCACTCACTGATTCCCTGTCGAGGCACAAAAAAATGACGCTGAGTTTGGTGTGCCTGGCTCCTCAGGGTTATGGTTATGCCTGTATGCAATTTCCATATTCAGCACTTCTGATCATTATCTGCTGGCGTTGTTCAGTTAGGAACATGTCTTGCAATTCAGCAATCTAAGGAAGTGGTTAGCTTTGAGAAGTGGCCAAAAAATGCAAAAATTGTATCTTTTTTATGACTTCTCTTTTTAGACAAAAATACATTGATCCGTGAAGTATTCGTCTCGATATCCTATCAATACTTCCAATCCTGGAAGTATTGAACTCTTATTCAGAAATATGGCCTTCAACATTTCATATCTACTCACAGAATTTTGACCAATGGATGAGGGGACATTATTCCTTTTTCTTTATTCCCCACCTGATGTTAAACACCTGACATCATTTCATCATTTCTATAACTGATCTAATAAATGTAGCCTCCTAAAATGTAATTGGCAGTGTGCATTCGCTATTTTTAGTTACCATGGCATTTTTTAAATTGACCTCGTCTAGGTTATTTCAGACTAATAATACCTGAAGGTATGGTCTTGTATATTATTTAAATGCATAATAATTCATCAAATGTTTCAATCCCCTCTAAGAGTTGTTTTCCTGGTGGTTTGTGGGGGCTGTAGTACGCTCTGTAGAAAACGTTCACGTATACTGTCCCCAGAACAGGCGAACAAATGTCGGCTGAGGCTGGATCTGTGTCCGCACGCTGACTTCATTGCTCGTGGCCATTGTTCAGACACCGAGCAGCAAAGGTATATCGTGTGGAGAAAACGGGACAGCAAGACAAAATGGCAGAGAACAAAACAAATGCGATTTATTAGACTTCCCTCAGGCTGCAGAACCAGCTGGGGACGGGAGAAGCCCCGGACTGGTGTTCCCCAGACAATTTCTGCACAAAAATACCGCTCCAGTGACGTTCCTGATGCTTTTTGTTTTTCATCAGGTCGTCATTGTAAATGAAAAAATGTTCTCAACTGACCCATCCTGGTTAAATAAACGTAAAATAACATATTATTACTTATTAATTAATTAAATGCATTTCGGTTTTTTTAAAGTAGAATTGGTGAAATGTGGTCTTAAGACAGGGAGGTGGGCAGTTCTTATCCTGGAAGGCCGGTGTGTATGCAGGTTTCTGTTTCCACCAATTACCCATGCTAAATGAGACAGCTGTCTGTATACACCAACACTGGTTCACCTGTAGTTCTTTGAGTTGTTCTGCTGCTCTACCTGGTGGATTTCTATGTTGATCTCTAGTGACCCCTGCTGGTGGAACGGCTGCCTAGGGCCGGCTTGCCAGCCAAAGCTGCACGCGGGCAGTGCATCTTCCTCTGACTCTGGTCTGTACAGGCTTGGCCTGTGGGCTGTGGTGTGAGAAGGAAGTCTGTTTCTGGAGGACTGAGAAAGATGCTGTGGAGGTTGAATGCCGCTGTAAAAAACAAACTGGACATTTAAAATAAGGAATGCCAAAAAAAAATTTTTAAATGAGCAAATCATGTGCCGTCATGTTCACTGCCGTTGGGGCAAATCTCCCTCTGTGGGAGCATTGTGAAAAGCCTGTAAGTATTTTCAGAGCCCTTGCTGGAAGATTTTCCTGTAGACTTTGTATTTAATTTTTTTTCCTGTGCGTACGTACTGTGGCTGAGACAGGGGCTGGTACCTCATGTCTCACCTTAAAACCTGGAAGAAACACAGTCCGGAATCAGGCCACGGAAAGTGTCGGGTGGGGCTGGTATGTATGGTGGTTTTTTTGGGTGGGCCTTGACCCTGCTCTAAATTCATCCCCCCCAAAAAATGGCTGTCAGGGTTAATTGGTAAATCTTTCCGTCCACCATCCTCTCACTGCTTTCCTTTCTTTTCTGTGTCTTCTTCCACATTCTTCTTCTCTCTGCTGTGTTTTTGACAGTTATTCCAGCAGTGTAGAGCCAGGTCAGAGGCCTGTGAGCTGAGGAGAGGGGGAATCCCACAGATTACTGTGTGGGAGGGAGGGAGGGATGGAGCGATCGAGGGACGGAGAGAGAGAGAGAGAGTAGGCGCGGGCGGCCGACGTCTTTCCCAGGCAACTGTTGTGAATTAGGAGCCTCCGCCGGGCTCCGAGCCTGCGGAAAGCGGGGTGGGGGGGTGGGGGGATGGGGGGGGCGCGCTTCCTGTGCGAGCGGAGGGCTGGAGGAGCGAGCGAGCGAGAGAGAGAGAGAGAGAGTGCGGCTCAGAGACAGCTGCCCGGGCGTTCTGGCGGGAACCTCGCGCAATGAATACCAGATGCGAGACGCGAGACGTACAGGGAAAAAAATTATAAAATCCAGCGCCGCTCCTTCTCCCGCTCCCGCTCCCCCCCCCCGCTCTTTCTTGGAGGGCGGCCGTCGGATTGCGAGCTGTGTGTGTGTCCCGTGCCTGACCCGTCAGTCGCGCGTGTCTCCGGAGACCCGGGTGAAGGGCTGGGGAGAAGGCTGTGGGGGTAACGAACGCTGAGAGAGTCCCACACCCCCAACCCCCCCCCCCCCCATTTCTCTACAGCGTCGGGGAGAGAACACAACTGCAAATACTCGGCCAATAATGGGGTTTTAGTGGAACGGACATTGTGTACAGAACGGACCGACTGAATTTTCAACCTTTCCATTTTGGTGAAGATTTGCTCTGGGGGGCGTTCTGTTATTTCGGGGATGGTTCAGAAAAGTGTTTCGTGAGCACGCCCAAAAAAAACATTCAACACGATTTAGAATTTTGAACGTTGAATTCTGTGAAGTCATTTAAAGTGAATTTGGAATCTAAAAGAAAAAAAGTCCAATTGGGGAAAAACAAACAAACATCGTGGTTGGTAAAATCTGTTAAGATCTCATTCAGTTCATCCTCTTCCTCATCTGCAATGTGTGAGTATCAAATATAAATTCCCTGTACGGTAACTACATAACAGAAGAGTGTAGCGTAGTTACGGCAGTGGCTAGTGGCAGTTGTGTGGCGTTACAGAAAACCGTCAGAAATCCACCTTCATTTTCATTTTTCTCTGATTGTTCGGGGAAGCACTGGAATATCACAGTATACCCCGATTCCTGTTATCCAAAAGCCAGAATCTAGATGTCTAGTGGTGTGGAAATCTTGGCTGGGAGACATTTTGTCGTAAACGGACTAGGCTAATACCAATATAGCTCAGGTTTTACCCGGATATAGCCTGGCTACATCCTAGTCGGCTAGAAAACTTTCACTTTTCGGCCTGATGTTGCCAGATTTTCACCTGAAAGCCGAGACTGCATTTCATCTACTTTTTCACCACAAAAACGTTCCCTGGCAGGGGGGGGTTTGGGGGTTCCCATGTAGACCGAAGGGTGTGTTCTGATATTTAGGGCCATTGTTCAAGGTCACCAGGTCAACGCTAGGAGTTCTACCCTTCAGGTGTTCCCTTATTGACGTACTCCCTCCTCTGTCCAGGGCTGTGTGTACCACACACACACACATGCCGTCACACAAACACACTTTTCTGTGTGCACTAACTGCCGCCGATGTAGAACTCTATACATCACCCAGATGTGAACCCAGATAAGAAGCGTCTGTCGTCAAGAAAACAACACATGACCCGCCCTTGTCCTTTGATGGACCTATGATGTGTAAGCAGAGGTGGAAAGTCCAGGGGTCAGAAGGTAAAAGTCCTGCTATGGGTTTCTTCCACCCATGACCTCAGCCAGCTGATTTCACTAATGAATTTTACCTCCTGGTTGGACACAATTTTAAGGGCCCTGACTGACAAGGGTCCTCAAGAAATATTAGAATGCAGGATTAATGTTTTTTATTAATTTTTTTTATCATCAGGATACTAGAGGTGTGGATGCGGTATCCTAATGGGGCCCAATGTGAGATTTTTTCATGGGGCCCAAAATCCCTGATGGCACCCCCACCCCTGTCTGTATGACACCACTACTGATGACACAGTCGATGTAAACAGGAGCTGCTTCAATTACGTGTCCCATCTGTTTAATCTGCCTGTATTTAATCAGGTAGTGTAGGTCTACTGGGAACTCACTTTTCATTTGTGGAAGTATGTCCTTCAATCAGAAAACAGGATTGATGAGAAAAGGCCTTTGTGAAATTCTCTTTTCAATTTTTGCTTTCTCTGCTGGAAGAAAACATAGTTTTGAAAAAAAAATCTTATTGGCTGGTAATTCCCCCCCAGGACATTATACATCTCCCCAAAGAAGAGAGCCCCCCCACCCAGACAGTCCCAAAGCAAGGATTCCAGACACACACACGCACACGCGCACACACACACACACACACACTATGGTTCATTTAGGCTGTGTGCTTTCATCCAAAAAACGCTGGAATGTTGAAACAGAGAGATGCTTCACTGCGCAAGTCTTACGTAACCACCTGTGTCCTTGCGGTCCTTGATCGCATTTAATGTTGGCTTTTTGCTTTTAATATGAACTCTTGAGTGAACCCGGCACGACCCATGTGAGTAACTGAAGCAGTTTAGCAAACTGAATGCAATCCCATTTTTTATCTTAAAGCGATCTCGGGAAAAAAAAGTTCTCCGGTCTGTTTCATTGGCTGGGACATGATGAAAGATTGCCGATGTGAAGGCGGCCTGCGGAAGTTCAAACGCCTTCTACGGGAGGGGGGGATGAGACGAGACGGGGGGCCCTGGTCTGTAATCAGATCACAGCCTGGGGAACCGGCGCAGATCAAAGGCTGTGCGTGGGGACCGTAGAGTTTCATTCTCATCCTGCGCCACCCACTCAGTTGACCCGCGGCTTCCCAGCAAAACGAGTCGCCGCACTTCGTGATGTCCGCATCTCCGTGCCTTTATATCTCGGTTCGCAGACGGTTTGAAAACCCCTGCATCCCATTTCCTCTAGCTGAGAAGAACGTTCTTTTTTTTAAAAAAAAAAGTGACGGTAAAATACGAGTTACGCTGTGCCCGCAATCTGTTACGCTGAAATATTTCCCCTGCACTCTCTAAGTTCGTCACTGTACAGCCGTTAATGTTGCCCTGATAGTGGCGAACCGTCACGGACTAGTCATATGAAAAATATTATTGCTACTTTGTGCCTATAAAAACATACGGAAATAAATTTTAAAACGTGCAGTGTTGTTAAGCAGGTTTCACTGGGACCAGCCCCCTAGCAACCGACTGTGGTGCTGATGAAAGGCTGTTTGCGGCTAGCGTCTACCCCGCAGTTCACGGCTGGTAATAATTACGCTCACTTTCTCAGGGTTGTCTGGCTGGATTTCCCCCGGTGTGGGGCTGGGCGAGAGAGGATCGGCTCCCTCCTCGGCCGTCCGCCCAGTCCACAATGCCCTGAGAGAGCGCACGCGCCGCGGAGAACATGAAAGACCCTCGCCATGAAATATATATCACACGCGCATCGAACGGAGAGGACGGCCCCGCGTTATAACAAAGGCGAAAAATCCCAGAAGAGACATTCTCGGTTCGGATATAATGACATGGAACCCAGAACCCAAACGCTTGTAGGGAGGGGCAGTTTCAGAGGAGAGTTGGCCGTCGTCGTGGGTGATTGGAGTCAGACGTACAGCATATACGTGCCTTGGTACAGAAATGCAGAGATAACGGGTTGTATACAGATATACAGTATACAGATAATGCAAGACAACTTTGCAAACCCCCCACCCCCACCTCTCACACAGTGGACAGTACACCAACACCCCCCTTCCCCCCCACCCTCATTTTCTGAATATGACAACAGATTTACTTCTCTTGCAAACCCTTATTATGTGTACAAACACCAGTCTAGTACAAAGTTCAAATGTCAAATTTGCTCCCATGCAAGTTTGTCATGTTGTGTTCTTTGTCCTGCTCCTACCTCACATTGTTATGACGAAGACTGCCCTGATGCTGTCGTTGCTGGATTCCCCCATGGGCCCAAGGGTGGTTTTTTTTTTGGTTTTTCGGTTTCAGGAGAAAAGAAGAGGAGCGTAATATGGGGAATATAGGAATCGGGGAAGCGAAGCGGGGGGGGGGATCCAGAGTTATAGGACTTCACCGGCCTCCCCTAAAGGGCTTCTGGGATGGTATTGATCAGGTCCAATGAGATTATCCGACCACACAATCCAATAGAAAATAATAGATCCCAGCTTCAGCCATTCGTTGTTCTAAACGTATTTACGGCAGTTTGTGCTGCTGGGGTAATTTGGGCGTCAAAAGAAATGAAAAGAAGAAAACCGTTTCCACAACACAACGCGGATGAATGCTGTAAACAAACACGAGGCCTAGTGTCTGCTCTACCAGCAAACCTGTGAGGTTTACAGTTTATGTTCTAACATCACTAAGAGGCCTAGACTACCTTGGCAGTGATCCTCTCCAATTGATTAGGAGACCAACTGATATTTTCCCATTTGGTAGGGATGAGAGACTGAGGCTTTATTTAAAAAAAAATATGGGTGGAGTTACTGGCTGATTTGAACCGTTTTGTTGTGTTTCTGTGGGTCACGAGGCCTTTTGATTGGTTTAAGGCGGCAGTGAGTGACAGCTTACTGTAGGTCCACCCGTAATACGGTTCATGAAGTCTCGCTCTCCCATGGCTTCCATTTTGCCCCTACGTTAGAGAGAGAGCCTTACTACTGCTGTGCAACAGCACAGCGACCGTGTCCACGGCCCATGCACGGCAACAGTGTCCATGGCCCAAGCACGGCAACAGTGTCCATGGCCCAAGCACGGCAACAGTGTCCATGGCCCATGAACCAGCAGGCAACAGTCCATGGCCATGCAGGCACGTGTCCTGCCAAGCCGCAACATGTCCATGGCAGCGGCAACAGTTCCATGGCCAGACGCACAGTGTCACGCCCATGCACGACATGTCCATGCCAAGCAGGCAACAGTGTCGCCAGCGGCAACATGTCATGCCACACGCAACAGTGTCCATGCCAAGCACGGCAACAGTGTCAGGCCAGCACGCAACAGTGTCACGGCCATCCGGCACAGTGTCCAGCCCACACGGCAACATTCCATGCCCTGCGAACAGTGTCATGGCCAGCACGGCAACAGTTCAGGCCCAAGCGGCAACAGTGTCTGGCCCAAGCAGGCAACAGTGTCCATGCCATCATACGAAACATCTTATGGTCAGGATCCCACACACAAACTGGCGGTCTGCAGAGGACCGACCCCAGCATAGAGAAACCGTGAAAATGTATGAGTCATTTCTTCCACAAAGGAAAGCAACGTTCCAGATCACAAATCTATTCAGGAGTTTCATCCATTTGGCCTATCGCAATCCAGAAACTGATGTCAGTTCTTGGACATTTCTTAGAAAAAGGCAAACTAATGCAAGGTTTGAAATCATTGCAATTAGAACACAGCTTACAGTGTAGTTACAGCTGTTTTTATGAATGCGATAATCAAACTCGTATATAGACAGAATAACCTAGACAAAATGTCACATTAAAACTGGTGTGAAAGGGTACAGGGCACAACTGACGCACACACACACATGCTCCAACCACAGCACAACAATCCAGACGCAAACATTCATTCACACACGCACACACACACATGTCAGCACACTTTCTGACACAACAATGCATGAATATTCCAATGCTCACAACACACTACAGTGTATTACACTGTTTTATGAACGATAACACACTCGTATAACAGAAAACCAACCAAATACACATACAAACTGACAGCGCACACAACACCACGCAAACTGCACAACACACACACCACACACACACTCTCTCGCACACACTCATACACACTCCCACACACTCTCACACAACACACACCTCTCGCACTACACCAACAACACACCCACATGATCACACACACACCACACACACACACCATACACACTCCACATAGCTCACACCACATACACACACACACTCTCACACACGTACACTCTCACATATACACACACACACACACACACACACTCACACACACACACACACACTCTCACATATACACACACACACACACACACACACACACCAGGCCTGGAGCCTCGCTGTCTGTCCACAGAGCATGCCGGGCCGTGCCTTCCCAGCCCTGCACACCAGAGACTCTGAGAATTCTGCTCTCAAATATTTATTAGTGTGCCAGCCAGGCAGGGGCTGGGACGGGGGCAGAGTCGGGGGGGGGGGGGGGTCTTTCAGTACCGGGGCGTGACGGGGTCTATAGACGGCTCTCCGACCCTCCCGACCCCCCCCCCCCCCCCCACCGCCTCCTCCCGTTTCCCTGCTCTTATTTCAGTACCATTAGCGACCCTCCCTCATCCATCCTCATTATCCAGTTCATTTCTGCAGTATTAAGGCCGCTAATTGCGAACTTCCTTCCCCGGATTGAAATGTTAAGTCACAACATACCCCCCCCCCCCCCCCCTGCCTTTTCCTCCTCCTGCTCGGATTTCACATATGAGAGGGTGTAAAGCCTTTAACTAGACCTGCCCACCCTGCCCCAACCCCACCACCCCTTCATCTAGACTCTCCCCTCCCACCACCTCTATTCCCACCAACCCCACCCCTTTATCTAGCCCCGCCACGCCCTACCCCAACCCCCCCTCCCCCTCAAGTATGTTTGAGCTGCTTTCCTCTTTATTTTTGGTGCTTGCCGCTCTTTTAACTGCCTCTTTCCAGTCACGGACCGGGTCATGTGACCGCGGTGGGGCTGGTGGCCTGGCGCTCTGTGGTTTCCGTGGGGAGACTCCGGCCCTGTCCTTCCTGTGGGCGGGGCTAGGGCGGGACGGGGCTGGGGGGACTCCGCGGCTCCAGCCCGCGGAGGCGGAGGCGGTGGCGGTGGCGGCGGCTCTGGGAGCAGGTGGCGCCGCCTCCTTCGCCGGGGAGTCTGGGAAGGCGAAGCGGCCCATCTGGCCGTGGCGGTAATGTCCCCCCTGAGGGACGGGGCCGGTGGGCGGGGGACCAGCTGACACCTGCAGGGGGGTGTCTTGGGCCGGGGCGCTTTGGACAGCTGGGGGACGGACCACAGGGGGACACCTTGGGCCACGCCCAAATCAACAGTACTGTCTGCCCCCCCCCCAAAGGTTGCTATAGGAGACATCAGTTGCTGTTTTGTCGGTGTGATCTTTTTCATTTCTTTAAATTTAAGCTCAATTTAGCCAGTCAGGTCAATTAAAAACAGATTCTTATTTACAGTGGCGGCCCGGTGAGAGACAGAGATGCCTCTTGCAGGTGAGAGGTCGAGGGTCGAAGGACATGAATTGTACTGGGACAAGGGGGATTAAGGGACGATCACTTGAGTTGGGGGCAAATTCAGTTTCAATTCAGTCAAATCAGGAAATTCGTCGAAATTCAATAAACCGAAACGCTGAAATGGCTCAAATGCGTGCGGCGCTTGCCATAGCAACCCACAGGCAGTTGGAGCCGGTCTGAGCAGGCTGCTGGCAGGAGGCAGCCACGGACAGTCGGGGGAGGCTAGCGTGCAGCACGCAGCAGATGGCGTAGCGGCTAACGCGGGAGACGGCAGCCTGTCTGCCGCGGGAGCGTTTTTTGACCGTTTTCCACGCCACCCGGACGGGCCGAGCCGCAAACCCAGACGGGCCCGCCGCGCCTTCGCGGCCAGCCGCCTCCCTCGAATCTGGCGCGCGGGGACCAGACCGTGCCGAACGGAGCCTGCCCGCCTTCCCTGCTCCGTCACGCTAGCGCTTAGCAACCGTCTGAGCTGCTTCCGGCTACGGCCGCTATAACTGGACATTTTGGACTTAATTTATGAGAGAGAGAGAGAGAGGGGGAGAGGTGGAGAGAGAGAGCAAGAGAGAGAGAGACAGTGTTGCCCTGCGAGTAGAATGCTTACACTCCATAAAAAAATACGGCTGTTAAAAGTAGTTTAAAAAAATTAAGGCTCATAAAAACCTACAGTTTTTTATTTTGTTATTTTTTTTAACTTAGTGTCAACATGCAGCATAAACATCAATAAAGAGAAGAAGAATCGTTGCATTAAAACATCCGGCTGACATGTGGTTAATGTGTGTGCCAGCGCTGTGTGCGCGCGCGCGCGTGTGTGTGTGTGTGTGTGTGCGTGTGCCAGCTCTGTGTGTGTGTGTGTGTGTGTGTGTGTGTGTGTGCTTATGCGTGTGCCAGCTCTGTGCTGGCGGCGGCGCGGAGGATGTGGCTGAGCCTTTGCGGGGGCGAGGGTGTGGTGGAAACACAGCGGAGTGGACGGCGGGGGACGCTGGGGGGGGGGGGGGGGGGGCCTTCCACACTGCTGTGAGGCCACGCCTCCCTGGCGGGAAACGCACAAAAGTGCCGTCCCGGACAGCAGACCACAGCCCATAATAATAACGGCAACCAGAGATGCCCCATACACCTGCGTTTCTATAGTCTTACTACTCACTTAGAATACTCAGGACAATACGTAGAAATAATAGATTTTATGTGCAAATATAAGACTAACGTACTTAAGACTAACAGATTGACTTTTTAAAAAAAAATTTTTTTTTACAATTGCAGTCAAGTTAAGCGTGGGTAAGGACAGGGGTGCAAAAATGAAGGAAGAAGCCTCTGTATTTCCTGTACTTCATTTTAAATAGGTGCTTTTATTTTTATTCTCAGTTGTGTTTAACAACATGTCTGTCATGAGTTTCACTGTTGAAACTATTATTATAAACTCCTCATAAAACACTGTACTGACAGGAAACTGATGGGAACGGAGAATCTAGGACTGAAAAAAAGAATCGTCCCTGTCATCAAGGAGATCAGTTTTGGCCCCAGAGAGGAGTCTGCCATCGACCCATGTAGGCCAGAGAGGTGTTTATGAAGGTACCGTGGAGTGTTCATTTATGAATCACCAGTACAAAGTAAGCTAGTCAAAGGGAGAAAATAATTCTGGGCCGTGGTGCTATTGCGTTTTTTAAATTTTTTCATAGGGCCAAATTCAGTTACCAAGCACTGAACTGTGAGGACTGTGTGTGTGTGTGTGCTCGTGTGCATGCGCGCGTGTATGTATGTGTGACTGCGTGTTTGCGCGCACATTTATATAAAGTGTGTGTGTGCATGTGCGTGTACGTGTGTGTGTGTGTGTTTGTGTCCACTGTTGAAGGGGGGGTGGTGGAGGATGGTTGGTCCTCGCTCTCTGCTAGCACTCATCTGCCCCCGCACCCCCCACCCCCACCCCCACCCTCGCCCTCAAACCTCCACTGTGCGTGTTTGTGGCATACTACATTTCCCCTTTTTTGCTTTTCTCAGGAAATACAGAAGTGTGCAGCTACTTTTTTTTTTTAAGCTAGAACTAGAAAACCCGAATCCTGTTCGCTCGCGCTTGCCGGAGTCTGTGATGCTGCGCTTCCTGCCTCACTGTCCCCAGAATATATCAGCCTGAGCTCATGCGTTACCACTTCCTCCTGGCTGCCCCAGGCCAACACCGCATCGGATGTTTGTACAGACATCCTGGCCCTCAGCGTTCACTAACACACATGCTCTTACACGTGGGTGTGCATGTGCATGTACATGTACATACACAGAAACACACACATATGTGCACATACACACACACACACACAAAAACACATGCACATGCATGCACGCACACAAAGGCACACACACACATACATACACACAGAAACACACACATACATTTACACACACACACGGGCACACACACAGACACACACACATACAGCCCATGTTTTCAGTCCTTCCAGGGCTGGATAAAGCATTGTAGGTTCATCCATGGTTTGTTGGCTTCAGGAACTATGGGATGGAAATATCTCAAGATATAAAAATTTCTCAGACGATCTAGGATCAGATTCACATTTAAAATGTCTTGCATGTAAAATTTATATTCCATGTCCCGCAGGTGAAGAATACTCAGGTGAACGGTATTGATTTGGATCCAGCGGTTTCACATCTGTATGCACGCTTGAAATACGCTTGTTTCAGTATTTCCAGTGGTCCGCTGCGATATTCTCAGCGGTTGTTTTTCTTCAGTTGATTCTTTGACAGTGGAATTATTATAAGCTTCTTGTTTTGCTTTTTGTGTGGAAAGTGTCTGGTATATGACAAAGCAATACAGGAATACAGGTCAATACTTCCACCTGCTGGTGGTTTGGAATAATGCGCAATGTTTTGCCCATGGGCTCTCAGTTCTCAGTAAATGTGCAGTTTATTTTAAAATGATGATTTTAGGCAAAATGTAAGAAAACCAATATAAATTTCAGTGGTAAATATAGGTATATACTATATATATATACATCTGATGATTCTTTGTATCATTGGATTTTTGGTAGCAGGCAAGATTGGTGTCAATATAACCCCTCAAGTCAATTTGGTGTAGTGCAATCTTTAAAAAAAAAAAAAATCAGTAACTAAAAGGCTAGAGAGTGGAGAGATGTTAATTTGCCTTAAATGATTATTTCCATAATTCCTTAAGCCCCCTGATTCTTCCCAGTTGTGAATATTATATCTGAGAATATTATATGGAAAATCTGAGTCTTTATAGACCTATAGTTGATAGACCTATATAGTCTTCATTTTATATTTGGATGGCTTACATACTTAGGTAATCACAATACAGCAAAACACAGCTACACCAGTGGTAATGATACAATCATGATTATAATTCCTGTAAAAGGAATTATAAAAGACATAGTGCAGTATGCCATAATGGTGCCTATTTCTTAAAGAAAAAGAGATGAAGTGAAACAGTGGTAGTCTATATGACTGCATTACTTATTAAAACCTTTAAAAAAATGCCTGCCACATTTTAGTAATTGTTGCCAAAAACACAAAAAATGATGAAAAATGATATTAATACTACTAATAATGCCATTATTACTACGACAACATTTATTATTATTATTATTATTATTATTATTAACGCAACACAATACAGACTTGCATTTCCTGTACAGTAGATGGCAGTAAGGCATTGTTGATGTCTGCGACCTTTCGACAAAAACAAATGAAGAAGAATTCCAACTTTTGCAGGATTTCAGGTTGGAAAAGCTGGGTAGCAGCAGAAGCTCGCTGCGTTAGCTGCCTAGCCAGAGTTTGTTTTGGAGCTGCGCGCAATCTCGGCAATTACTAAAACCTAGGTTATTTTTTACATTATAATATTGTTTCGCAGAAGTATTAAAAGCTGGACAAATCTACAAGAAAGAAGAGAGTGACGCTGTCCTTGCGATACAGACGACGGGTGAGTGCAGATCATTGCGGTGAATGGTAGTCTAGCTAGCTAGGTGCTTGAAACTGGATGCCACAGTCCACTGATGCAGCCAGCTAATTTCCGTGAAGTGTTTTCTTGATCATCGTTATAAATTATATTGTGTTAACCCAACCGTCCTAGCTAGGTAGGCTAACTACTGGTAAAATTACCTAACTTTACAACAAGGTTGCTGGATAATTGTATTATTAGATTAGCTAGCCAACATTAGCTGTCAGCTGATTCTGCAGGTAAATTTTATGCAGAGCAGTTTGCCTGGCTGGCTAATAGTTTGATACTAAATAGTTCCTGCCCTTGCTTAATGCCCAATGTGTAACTAACTAGGTCGAACCTATAATCATACTAACTGTATATAGGTACATATGCTACATGATGTTAGCTAGTTTTGCGAATATTTCTTGTCCTGTTGCATAACGTAATCGGTCGAGAGTTTGCCTCTTGGCTAGCTCATTTGCATATCCACACCAATCCCGTCATTGCGTTGCTGGCTAAATGTTTTGCCAGTTTGCCACTCTGTAGACTGGGCGTTCCAGTATAGACAATTTGTTTTCTGGTTAGCATTAACTATTTTGTGTTAGTACACCGGTGTCTTTACAACGAAGGAAAGTAAGACGTGTCCATCTGTCGAAAACTTGCTGCACAAGCTTCAGTTGTCTGACCCATTCACAACATGTAACTTGGCTAGCTAACTTGGATGCAGGTTAGTGTGGCATCTAGGTATTCGTTTTTCCGAAACGTGAGAATTTGAGTATTTCAAGGGAAATTGGAATCAAAGCCTGAACTGCCCCATGCTGTAAAATTCTCATAGCTACCAATACATAATAACAATAAAAACTTGTACTTGTAGGGTGTGATTAGCTACGTATGCAGAACTACAACCTCGATGGAGAGAGATTCGGAACCGCAATGTTACCACCTTTGAGGCTAATAATATTTTTAGATGCAAATGGCGATGTACACCAAAGTTCACCAGCCAGATGCAATATTTACACATCTCGTCCCAGTTCCTCTTCTGGTAGATTAGCCTATTTACATTAGCTGCTGAATACGCTGTAGCCTAGGTACCCGGATCATTTTACAGTGCAATCATTTACAGAGGAACGCTGAAATAGTAATAACGGTCTGCTTGTTCTGTTACACACATTAATGTTTTCTTTAGCATATCCACTGCCGGAAAATATATTGTTGTATATATATATAGTACTAGCTGTACGATAGAGACTAACGGTAAGGAGGCTATGCAATGATGTATAATTTGAAGCCGAGATAAATTTGAGCCCTCATTGATGTAAAAATGTTTGTTTTTTTCACACCTGATTCTGTTGAATGATACATTTTTCAAGTTGATGGATACTATTAACATAGCAGTTGCTCCAGTTCACCCTGTGTGCTACCATGACCCAAAGTATTATTTACCGCTGGGATATTTGACACTGTTGCTTGGTAATAAAATGCATTTCGACACATGGGAACGCATAGCAGATGGGCCAATATAAGCATTTTATTGGAAACTTCAAAGGCCATTGCTTTATTTGAGCATAGAAGAATCCATTACGTTACATTACAGGCATTTAGCAGACGCTCTTATCCAGAGCGACTTACAAAACATTTTACATAGCAAGAATGTGCATCCCATACGCCTTAACCACTGGCTGAATCAGCAGGAGATTCTGAATACATGAATATTGTCCCTTCTCCAGGTGTATTTGTAAATTTGAAGACTTCAGCTTCATTGAAATTTCCATTATGAGCCACAGGATATGGCAGATATTTTTCATGTTGCAAAAAACACATTTTACTGTGCTGTTTGTTCAAAGGAAACAGCTGTAGTAGTAACAGCAGAAATGTCAAAGAAACAACTGTATTGGGTTTGAATTATATGGAAGAGTATTAGTCTGATATTGTTTTTATGTCTGCTTGCTCCAAGCAGTGGTAATTGTTAAACTTACGGGGATTTTAATGATATGGCTGTGCATAAAAAAAACTGAAAATGCATAAAGGACTTCACTGCAAATGGGTCAAAGGAAAATGTGCATTCTCACTTGGTTTTAATGAAAAAAAATATATTCCTCCCGTCTTATGCATTTTAAAAAATGTTAAATGTTTCAGTATCAGTGCAGTGCACTGCGTTTGGCACGAATAACTGCAGAGACAGACTTGGTTTCATACTGTAGAAGAGTGCAGTCCTTTCTTTTATTAATAGAGAGAAATTGGCTGGTACATCAACACTCGTTTTCTCCTATTAATTTCTGAATTCTTCAATATTTATGTGTGTTAATATAAAGAATAAAAAAGGCAAGCATTGTCAAGTTCAAATAAGGTGGAATACGAACTGAATTAATTTATACAGCATAGGACCTTTAGTAATCAAGTTCAAATTCTTGAAAGCACCCTTCCAGTTTCAACATGTATGTTGTTGTGAAGTTCTTATCTGTGAACTGACTTATCAGCTGGTGAGGGAACAAGGTACTGCTGATCAATATAGGATTCCTCAAAAGCTGTCAAACTTCTTGGTAGAATGTAAATCGACTGGACTCGAGACTTCGGACAGTCACTTCAGTAACTTACAATAACAACCGCCCTCAGATTTCTCTCTATATTCAGCTAATGTCCCAGTTTTTACCGTTACGCTGGGAATGGTTGAGGCTGAATCAGGGCTTCCATAGCCTTGAAAATTCTGGTGATATTTTCACTGTGGAAATTCTGGAAATGTTCTTCAAATATCACCTTGTCCTTGAAAAATCGTCAAAGTCTGGCCAAATAAAAATATAAAATAGGCTAATTATTACATTCTTACCAATTCTTTGGATTTTATTTGAACTTGACAACTGCAGGCTACTCTTTGCTGAATTTAAGGTTTATGGGCTGTGTAAAGATGCGTGCATCTGCTCTCCGCATCGTGAGAAAGCACTGAAGTGTGTTCTGTTGCTATGCTGTGAATACGCTCTCCCCCCCCCCCCCCCGTGTTTCACGGGTCTGCTCTCTCGCCGTCCGCAGCTGCAGTCGCTGAGGGTGCGGCCGAGGCCGGGGAAGCGTCGGGCAGCCCAGCCACCCGTCGCCATGGAGGGCGGCATGCAGCTGCTGAGCCGCGACGCCCACGGCGTGGCCCACAATTCCAAGCGGCACTACCACGACTCCTTCGTCTCCATGAACCGCATGCGGCAGCGCGGCCTGCTCTGCGACATCGCCCTGCACGTGGGCGCCAAGGAGATCCGCGCGCACAAGGTGGTGCTGGCCTCCTGCAGCCCCTACTTCCACGCCATGTTCACAAGTACGAGCTGCTCGGTCGCCGTTTCCACGCCACGTTCACAAGTCTCTTTCCCACCATGTTCACTAGTCTGTTTCCCACCATGTTCACTAGTCTGTTTCCCACCATGTTCACTAGTCTGTTTTCCGCCATGTTCACTAGTCTGTTTCCTGCTGTGTTCACAAGTACAAGCCGCTCGTTCTCTGTTTTCCGCCATGTTCACAAGTCTCTTTCCCACCATGTTCACAAGTCTCTTTCCCACCATGTTCACTAGTCTGTTTCCCACCATGTTCACTAGTCTGTTTTCCGCCATGTTCACTAGTCTGTTTCCTGCTGTGTTCACAAGTACAAGCCGCTCGTTCTCTGTTTCCCGCCTTGTTCACTAGTCTGTTTCCACGCCTTGTTCACAAGTCTGTTTCCATACCATGTTCACAAGTCTGTTTTCCGCCATGTTCACAAGTCTCTTTCCCACCATGTTCACTAGTCTGTTTCCGCCATGTTCACTAGTCTGTTTCCTGCTGTGTTCACAAGTACAAGCCGCTCGTTCTCTGTTTCCCGCCTTGTTCACTAGTCTGTTTCCACGCCTTGTTCACAAGTCTGTTTCCATACCATGTTCACAAGTCTGTTTTCCGCCATGTTCACAAGTCTCTTTCCCACCATGTTCACTAGTCTGTTTCCGCCATGTTCACTAGTCTGTTTCCTGCTGTGTTCACAAGTACAAGCCGCTCGTTCTCTGTTTCCCGCCTTGTTCACAAGTCTGTTTCCATACCATGTTCACTAGTCTGTTTTCCACCATGTTCACAAGTACTAGCCGCTCAGTCACCAGTTGTGGATAGCTGCTACTTTTTGAGAATTGTATTGTGTCTGTTTTTGTTCCAGTGACCTTTGGTATGCACTTATTGAACGTCTCACCTTCCCCTCTACGGTGTCCTTTCCGTGCCATCTCACCCATTGTCTCTGCTGGGCTTGTCCATGTAGACACTGCCATATTGCTGTGGTTCAGTGCAGTCAAATGTGCGGGCGGTGCCTAGCCTCCTGTTTTAAATCACAGGGGTGTTTAGACACCATGGCAACTAAATCATCAATCCACACAAGAGCGCAGATGTTAAATCAGGGCCGCCCAATCCTGTTCCTGCAGATCTGCCGTCCTGTAGTTTTAATTTCAGGCCTAATTTAGCACACCTGCTTCTGCTGATTAGCAGCTCAGTGAGATCTCTAGCTGTTGAACGTGGTGCTCTTTGTTAGGGTTGGAGCGAAAACCTTCCAGGAGGGTAGATCTCCAGGAACGGGGTTGGGCGGCCCTGTGCCAAGCCTACGAGCGATTGGTTCAGGGAAAGATTGTGAACGTGATTCAGAATAATTTTTCAGATTTTATCCTTCGGTTAAGGGACTAACCAGATTGCGCTCGGCGTGTTGACTATTGGCTTGTCTCCGTGCTGCTCTGGTATGATGTACGGCCTTCTGGGTACGGCTCATTAGCTGTACTTCCTGTTTCCGAGGTTGCCCCCGGCGTTCGTGCATTCTCGTTTCCTGTTGTGGTGCAGGTCTCCCAGTGATGTATGGTTCTCCCATCTCCCCTTCCTGTCCTGTCCTACAGCCAAGACTAGTGCAGTGTGGAGGGGGGGGGGGGGGGTACGCAGTGAAATGTTCAGGTTCAAGACAACACTTACAGAGTACATTTTACTCTCATAGAGTACATGTGGTTACTATTGGACTCGAACACTCTAACACTAAAAAATAGTGTTGGAGTTAGATTAACATTGGGCATTTTACTCTGTAGGACGGGAGTGTCAAACTGCAGTCCTGGGGGGACTGTAGTGTCTGCTAGTTTTCGGTGTGTCTTAGCACGAGTGATTAATTGAAGAAAGTTTTTTGGCTAGATTCCACGTGCCTTGTCCTCAAGGCCTCAGTTGCCTGCTGATTGGAAGGAAGCCACAGATACCTGCAGGCACCGCGGCCCTCCGGGCCTGGAGTTTGACAGCCCTGGTGTGTAGGGTATGTTATCAGAGGGAGTGGATGGGTGTGTACTAGGAGTAGGGAAAGCTGTACAGCTGCAGGTATTTACCTAGACGAGGACTAGGTGCCAACTATTCTTTTACAGTTTTACTCTGAGAAAACATGTCCATCAGACTATCCCTGACAGGCAGTGGTGAGAAATGAAGAATAATGAAGACCCATATACTGCGTGCTCTCCCCCACTCTCTGTCAGACCCTGCTTAGCCACTCTGGATGGTTAGGTCATTTGCTGCCACTGTTTTGCAGCTGGCATGAGATGGGCACAGTTCATTAGTGAGGGCATCACAGTGCTTCGAGTCCACGGTACTTTGATTCATGCTTCTTCCCATGTGAATTTCTACATCCCAATCCAGCAGCTTGTTGTGAATTATAATTATAATCTATAATATTATAATTATAATATTGTAATTTGGGGAAACTGGTTGTGTGGCTTGCGCATTTATATGTATTTTCGCTGTCATTTGTGCAGATGAGATGTCAGAGAGCCAGCAGACCCACGTGACCCTGCATGATATAGACCCCCAGGCCCTGGAGCAACTGGTGCAGTACGCCTACACAGCGGAGATCGTGGTGGGGGAAGGCAACGTTCAGGTGGGTCCAGTTTTAATCTGCAGCAGGACAAGGAGGGGGAAAAAATGTGGTTTCTTGTCACTTCCAGATTAATGTTTTTAAAAAAAGTTCTGGAAGCTATTGCCAAAGATGTACATACTGGCTGCATTAAGACCTCCATAACTGCTGGTGATGTTTACTCTGGACAGTAAGCATTTGTGAATATTCATTTGGAATTTCTCCTATTCAACTGCTGCTTAAGAACTCTGACTGGAATAATAAGGCTGTCCATATCCAGGAAAAATAGAATTGACCCTTTAAGGTGTGAGGTCACAAAAGTGTGACTAGAATGTTGAGTGTGAACATCAGCATTAGAACATTCTAATGCTGATGGTAACAATCGCTGCTGGTAACTGAAAGCAACTGAGTTCTAGAACTCTGACTGACAAAAACAATCTTACTCTCGTAGAAATGTATTAATAATAGAAATAGCTCAGCCAAGTGTGTGTATGTATTTCTGTATGTATGCATGTATGTGTATGTGAATGGATGAATATTGATAGATGCTGTGAACGTGGATATTCACGCCGTATCTCTCCTTCCCTCCCCCCCGGCTCAGACGCTCCTCCCCGCCGCCAGCCTCCTGCAGCTGAACGGGGTGCGGGACGCCTGCTGCAAGTTCCTCCTCAGCCAGCTGGACCCGTCCAACTGCCTGGGCATCCGCAGCTTCGCCGACACGCACTCCTGCGGCGACCTGCTCAAGTCCGCGCACAAGTACGTCCTGCAGCACTTCGTGGAGGTGTCCAAGACCGAGGAGTTCATGCTGCTGCCGCTCAAACAGGTGCGGGGAACGGTGGGGGTGTGGGGGTGGTGGTGGTGGTGGTGGTGGTGGGGGGTTTCTATGATTACCTGTTTTTTACTCTTACGTGGCAGATGATTTTTTACCTCTTTCTCACATAATATACCGTTTGAAAGTGTTAAAAGTCACGGCTCTACCGCTATAGACTATTTCACGATGCCCATGTTTTCGTGATAATGGTTTCTTATTATGTGACGTGTGAGGAGACAAAACGGGCTCGGGATGCTCACCTTCTATGCGTTTTGGAAATCCATAGATGACTCGAATCACGGTAAAGTTGGTATTCTATGGTAGTTTTTAGTCCCGAGTTTTTAGACCAGTACTGGCCCAGCACTCCCTCAGTGTAGCCAATGGGACGTGCCGTGTCCAAGCAACGACTCAACACGGAGAGCGTAACCTCTTCCCAGTACACAGCCAGGTAGTGGCTAGCTATTAGCTATTATAGCGATGACTGAGAAGCGTTTTAGCGAATCGAATTACGTTTCTGATAGTGTGCTGGTTGTTTGACTTGCATGAAAGAAACACTCATTGCGTCTCCTGCTTAAGCAAACTGTAACTTCATCAGTGTGCACTTTACGCACTGGCAAAAAAAAGCTCTATAAGGTTGATCTGCCTGTCACTCAGGTAAACCGCGAGTTTTTGGAGTCCTCAGATGACCCAGTCACGGTTCAGGGAAGCCTCCTATTCAGGCTGTTAGGGCGTCTGACTCAAACCACTAAGCCGCTTCCCCCCTGGCTGCATCCTGGTCTGAGTGACAGGTTTCCCCGGCAACCAGCCTTCTGTAATGCTGAGCAGATCGGACTGGCTCTCTCTCTCTGCGGGCTGACTCTTGACAGTTTGAGCGGTGGAGTGGACGTGCCCCTGCAGAGGACTGATGGGTGTGGCTCCACCGCGTCTGCCCGTTAAACTGCCGTTAAACTGCCGTTAAACTACCGTTAAGCCGTTCTCCGGAGCCGATGGGCCCGGGCCCGACCTGTGTTTGCACAGTCAGCTCTGCGCCAGTCGCATCAGACCAAGGCGAAGAGCAAATATGCCCCCCGGTGTGTTTGAGCTGCAAACCGAGTGTAAACACGGGCTGTAATCTCTTCAGATACAGCTGGACGGCGGCTCTGTGTAAACTGTTGTGAGGGAACGCGGACGATGTGAAGCGTGAAGCGTGTTTGGCGGTATGGATCTGCCCCCCCCCCCCCCCAGTGTAACGCGGCGGTTTTTCGGCTGCCCCGCCCGTGCAGGTGCTGGACCTGGTCTCCAGCGACAGCCTGAACGTCCCGTCGGAGGAGGAGGTGTACAAGGCCGTGCTCAGCTGGATCAAGCACGACACCGACGGGCGTCGGCAGCACGTGCCCAGGGTAAGCCCTCCTGGCACCCGCACGGGGCGGCGGGGGGGGGACGCACGTGGCACAACACGGCACTGCGATACGCCACATATCGGCAGGTTCCCGACCCGGTTCCTGCAGATCTACTGTCCTGTAGGTTTTCATTTCAACCCTTAATCTGGCTCACCTGATTCTACTGATCAGCAGCTCAAGGAGATCTCTAGCTGTTGAGTGAGGTGTGCTTTGTTAGGACTGGAATGAAGGCCTACAGGATGGTAGATCTCCAGGAGCAGACTTGGAGAGTATGTATTAATGTATATATTTAATGTGCATATATCTTTCAAATAATTTAATTCAGTGCAATCACATTCTCCAGTTTCACAGCTTCCTAACCACCCTCTCTTCCTCTGTCCATCTTCTTCTTTCTGGCTTTCTGGCTTCTCTCTGCATTTTTCCTCATCCCCTTTCTTCCTCTCTCTCTCTCTCTCCCCCTCTCCCTCTCTCTCTTACTCTCTCTCTCTCTCAATCTCTCACACACTAACTCACTGTAAATCTCTGGCTCTGGTCCTGCTCTCTGGCGCCCCCTTGCAGCTGATGAAGTGCGTGCGGCTGCCGCTGTTGACGCGGGACTTCCTGATGAGTCACGTGGACACGGAGCTGCTGGTCCGGCACCAGTCCGAGTGCAAGGACCTGCTGATCGAGGCGCTGAAGTACCACCTGATGCCCGAGCAGCGGGGCGCGCTGAGCAACAGCCGCACCCGCCCGCGCCGCTGCGAGGGGGCCTGCCCCGTGCTCTTCTCCGTCGGTCAGTTGCCCCCGGAAACGCCAACGCCGCCGCCATGCCCGCGTCCGTGCCCGCCGCAGACAGGAAAAAAAGCTATTTTACAACGAAGGTGGTGGTGAATATTGAAGTGTCAGGGTTGCCAAGTCTTAATCTCAAACTCCTCCCCCCTACCCCACCCCGTCCCTGTGGTTCATGGCAGGAGCCAAATCGTACTCCAGCCAACTGCGAAAGCTGGCAACCCTGGCACGTACGCTGATGCCAGGCCTGCCTACACATGGCCGCTGTGGTTCCCACACCTTACCAACCCGACAGCTCTCAGTCATAACACTCTCTGTGACTCACCCGGTTCTTAAAATGTAACATATGTTCAAATCTGGAATTTAAATTTGAATAGTAACTGTCAAAAATTGCGTAGACTCTAATTAGTGCTGTGAGTCTCTCTAGTGCTTTTTTCCACACATTTGCCTCCTCATCACCCCTCTCACAACCATGTAGTGCCACAGTTTGGGGGGTCACAGTCCTACTGAGTCTTTTTGGGTAGTTTAACGCAGTATTAGCACAAATGGAGATGGTTTCGGGAGGCCGGAAGCCTGATGCTTGTCTCGTCCCCCCCCACCCCCCCCAGGAGGGGGAAGCCTGTTCGCCATCCACGGCGACTGCGAGGCCTACGACACGCGGACGGACCGCTGGCACATGGTGGCGTCCATGTCCGCGCGGCGGGCGCGGGTGGGCGTGGCCGCCATCGGAAACAAGCTCTACGCGGTCGGAGGGTGAGGCCACGTTCCCAGCACCCAGCACCCCTGGGCATTTCCGTTTCCGTCGCTTCATCGAGTTAATGTAGTAGTTGGGGAATCAAGAAAGAGCCCTTTGCCATTCATTAAATTAATTCATTCTAAAGTGAAGAGAAATAAGAGTGTTCCTTTGTTCATTTCTAAAAATGAGCCACTTTTAGAAATACGTTATTATTATTCTTACAATTAATGTTATTACTATTATAATTGTTATTATTATTGAATAATAATAATAATACTATAAATAAATTTTTAATTATTTATTTTTTTGCATTGTTTTGTTGCTGTTTTTAGTTCAGGGTCACCCCTCTGAAAATGGCAGCGTAGTTTATTCTGGTTTTATCCTGATCGCTCTGACCTGCGGCCGTGTTCTTTTCACAGGTACGACGGCACGTCTGATCTGGCCACCGTGGAGTCGTACGAACCCGTGACCAACTGCTGGCAGGTGGAGGTTTCCATGGGAACGCGCCGCAGCTGCCTGGGCGTGGCCGTCCTCCACGGCCTGCTGTACGCCGCCGGCGGCTACGACGGAGCTTCCTGTCTGAACAGGTAGCGCTAATAATAATAACAGTAATAATAATAATAATAATAGCAGTAATAATAATAATAATAATAATAATAATAATAATAACAATAATAACAGTAATAATAAACTTTATCTAAAATAGCAATTAATATAATAATATAAAATAAATATGAATCAATAAAATAAGATAAATAACAACTATCTAAGATATATAATAAGCTTTAAAACAATGAATAGACCAATTTCATAGATAAAATGTATAAAATAAATTGATAATGATAAAAGAAAATAATTACAAATAAATAAATAAATAATAAAGAAAATACTAATAAAAATAAAATAAATAAATAAAATAATAATTTGTAAATAAAAAATCCTAAGATTAAAAAGCATAAAAATGGGTTTTGAGCCAGCGTTTCCACGCCCTGCTCACGGTCCCTCTGTCTCCCCCCCCCATCCCCCCAGCGCTGAGCGGTTCGACCCCCTGACCGGCTCCTGGACCTCCGTTTCAGCCATGAGCACCCGGAGGAGATACGTGCGCGTGGCCACGCTCGGTCAGTGTGAGCTCACAGGGTCACCTGAGTCCGCCGTCCAATCAGAACAGCCCATACCGTATCATAGGACCACTTCAGTATTGACTACACTCCTACAGACTACAGTGCCACAGTAGCTATTAAAACCTCATCTCTATGCTCTCAGCTTTATGTAGAGAATGCTCTGTATTCCACAGGAGCCTACACACAGAGGTAGTGAGTGTGGAATCCTTTCTGTCCCCGCAGATGGCTGTCTCTATGCAGTGGGCGGTTATGACAGCTCGTCACACTTAGCCACGGTGGAGAAATACGACCCGCAGGTAAAAGACCGCCCCCAGGTGTCGTTTCCGGAGAGTTTCTGAGAAATAAAGTCATGCGTTTACCACATACCTGTAAAACCAGAAAAAGGTTTTTGTAAGACGGATGTAAGTATGGGTGGTGTTTTTTGCACCTGATCTCTGTGAAGCAACAGTGATGAATATGATGGTGTGGATGATGGTGATGATGATGATGATGATTATGGTGATTGTGATGATGATGATGATGATGATTGTGATGACTTTGGTGATGGTTTTGATGGTGATGATGATGATGATGGTGATGATGATGAGTAATGACGTAATGCTGATGCTCTTGCTGGCTTAATGGTGATGATGATGATGATGATTGTGATGATTTTGATGGTGATGATTGAGTTTGTGATTGTGATGTTTGATGGTGATGATGATGATGGTTATGCTGAATGTGATGGTTTTGATGGTGATAATGCTGATGAGGATGATGAGGATGATGATGAGTAATGGCACCGTGCTGCTCTCCTGCCGGCTGCCCCAGACCAACAGCTGGAGCTCCATCGCCAGCATGCTGAGTCGGCGGAGCAGCGCGGGCGTGGCCGTGCTGGAGGGGATGCTCTACGTCGCCGGCGGCAACGACGGGACCAGCTGCCTCAACTCGGTGGAGAGGTACAACCCGAAGACCAACGCGTGGGAGGGCGTGGCAGCCATGAACATCCGCAGGTACGAGCAGCCTGCTTTCCCACTTCAGACAGACCCAGGGGCTGTCACACGTCTCTACAGCCAATCGCATCGTTTGACCAATCACTCACTGAGCTGGCGATTGGCCCCTTGCAGAGTGGGTTTTCTGGAATGTTTTTTCAAAATTCTAAGTCAGGGTTCTAGAACTCTGTTGCTTTCAGTTACCAGTAGTGATTGTTACATCAGCTTTAGATTGTTTGGTTAAGAACATTCTAATCGCACATTTGTGATTTTACACCTAAGGGGTTAAAGTTTGTCGTCTCTGCATGGGAACAGAATCTCAAATCAGATAGTATGGGGTTTTTGGAATACCGTCAGAGTTACATATATCATGTTGCGCAGTTTAAAAACCCGCAATCCATTTCCAGAAACATCTTTTGTTGCTGCAATTCTGTGTCACTCAGCTCTTAAGTTTGGCCCTAAGCCTCTATGTGTCATGTGGTTTGATGGATTTACCGTATATCATCCGCGCACCTGATTCTGTAATTAAAATTAAGCTGTTTTCCCCGGAACCAGTTTGGGTGGCTGTTCTCTTAAAGGGACAGTACACCCAAAATTGAAAATGAAGTGTGTTTCCTCTTTCCACCCAGAGTGCTGTATGTTCATCCAGTGCTGATTGAGTGGTGGTGGTTGTTGTAGTTTCAATATAGCTGCTTGTTAGCAACTTCATTGAAGCACACAGCTTAGAAAGTCATGGTTGAGATATTAACAGATGTTTTGTTCTACAACAGTGGTGTCAAACTCGTTGCCATGGAGGGCCGTGTGTATGCAGGTTTTCATTCCAACCAATTAATGCTGCCTTAATTGAGTCCAATTACTCATTCAGCCATATGCGTTTAACTGCATTGAAGCACAGAATATAAGAAAATTTTTAGTTAGACAATGCGGGTCACCATAGACGTCGGGTCACCATTGTGCACAAACCTGCATCCCTAATTCAGCAAATAATTTAACTAATTATATAATCAAGATCTGAGGCTGGAATGAAAACCTGCATACACACGGCCCTCCATGGCAACGAGTTTGACACCACTGTTCTACAACATAAATCACATCTGTTACTATCTCTACTATGAATTCCGAAGCTGTTATGTGCTGTAATAAAGTAAGTTGTTAACAAGTTGCTATATTGAAAGTACAACAAACAGTCGCCTTCTGTGAAAATCACACTTGTCTAAGCTTCACGAAACTGTCTGGATGGATAGATAGCACTCTGGGTAAGTGGAACCATACTTTAATTTCATTTTTGGGTGAGCTGCCCCTTTAACGTAGCGTACCTAGGCTCCTTCAGTCCTGACTAAAGGCCCAGAATGAAAGAAGAAGCAGTCGTGCAGTATTAATATTCACTGATATTAACGGCCCCTTTTGGAGACGTTTTCGAGGAGAATTTGTTCCAGTGCGATATGGAAAGCCTATGCATGAAGGAATCTTCCTGCACTTTAATGTGTTTTGTGAGAGCTTCGTAACAACTTCAACAGTATCCTGTGTGAACTTGGTGTCTATGGGTCCACCCTACCTCTGCTGCGTGCACCTCTGTTGCTGTCCCATCCTGATTCGTCCCATTTCATACTGTCCCGTCTCGCCCTGCCCCATCCCGTCCTCCCCTTCCCATGCCCCGTCCCGTCCTGTCCCGAACCCGTTCCATCATGCCCCGTTCCATCCCCTCCTGTCCCTCCCCGTCCCGCCCCTCCCCTCATCTCCCCTCCCCTCCCCTCCCCACCCCTACTCCACCCCCCTCCCCTCACCTCCCTTCCCCTCACCTCACCTCACCTCCCCTCCCCTCCCCACCCCTACTCCGCCCCTGCCCCTCTCCTCCCCTCCCCTCCCCACCCCTACTCCACCCCCGCCCCGCCCCCACCCCTCCCTTCCCTCCCCTCACCTCCCTTCCCTCACCTCACCTCCCCTCCCTCCCCCTGTTCCGCCCCCCACCCCTCCCTCCCCCCCCTCCCTCCTGCCTTGCCCCCGCCCCGTCCCACCCCTCCCTCCCCGTCCCGCCCCGCCCCCGTCCCCCAGGAGCACGCACGACCTGGTGGCGATGGACGGCTGGCTGTACGCGGTGGGCGGGAACGACGGCAGCTCCAGCCTCAACTCCATGGAGAAGTACAGCCCGCGCAGCAACAAGTGGGCGGCGGCCTCCTGCATGTTCACCCGCCGCAGCAGCGTGGGCGTGGCCGTGCTGGAGCTGCTCAACTTCCCCCCGCCCTCCTCCCCCGCCCTGTCCGTCTCCTCCACCAGCCTGTGACAGAGAGCCCCGCCCAGCCCCGCCACGCCCCCGGCCCCTCCTACCCCGCCCTGTCCGTCTCCTCCACCAGCCTGTGACAGAAAGCCCCGCCCAGCCCCGCCCCTGGCCCCTCCTCCCCCGCCCTCTCTGTCTCCTCCACCAGCCTGTGACGGAGAGCCCCGCCCAGCCCCGCCCCTGGCGACAACACAGCCAACCTGTGACTGTGGGGGCCCGGGGCCAGCCTGGCCTACCTCCAGGTGCCCCCAGCTTGAAACAGAAATACTGTAACTTGGCTGTGTTTTCAGCACACAGTTTTAACCATACAAATCCCCTCCCCCTCCCCAAAATGTTCTAATAATATAATATAAAACAAAATTATTATTTTGCATAGGAATGCAGCTTTCCACTGGTTCTGCATTGCATGTTTTCGAAAACACTGTCCTAGCAAAATGTTAGAGTGCAATACCGCTGTACAACAGTAGATGGCAGTAGAGTTCAGGGGTCAGACAGTTGAGCTGAGCACGAATTGCTCTTTAAAAAAACTGCTAGAATTAGCAAACGCTTGGAATGAATTGGTTCTCCACAGTGTGGTTAAACATTTCCAGCCTGCTGTGTTATCCGCATACCAGAGATGGACAGGGAATGTGGTTCAGGGAGCCACTTGGGTCCAAGGAAACCATTCTAAATAGTGTCCGTATTTATGTTGTAAATGTTTGAGAAATGTAAATATTAAATGTGATGTTTGCACACATCTGTAATATATTGGAATGGGCGTTGTGTTGACAGTAATGAGTTGAATGTCGCGACCACAGGTTGAGAAATGCCTAATAAAAAAAAAAGAACTGCAAACGGCATACGTTATAGCCACGCCCTCCTGCAAGGCAGAACCAATCACAGCCCTCGCGTTGCTGATGGAGGGAGGGGTCCGTTAAAGAGCAGTGGTGTGATGGCATGTCTAGGCAAATAAAATTCTTGGGAATCCCGTATTAACTTTAGTGGGAATAAAAAACCAACTGTATCCCCGTCACTCTGGCTCCAGGGGATAGTTGCATCATGAAGCGTCAGCGCTGCAGTTCCTGGTGCTCTGGAAGCTGAGGTACCCGCTGTGTAATCTAACTAAAAAATGTTTTTTTTTTTTTAAAAGATCCTTGTCACTTCGGTTCCAGAGAATGGCCGTTTTATGGAACCTCTGACAGCAGCGTATCTGGTGTCCTGGAAAGGCCTGGCTCCATGATGCTTTCTGAGTCAAGACCTTATAGCACATTTCAGTCAAGACCTTATAGCACATTTCAAATGATACTGACGCTTCAAAATGAATCGGGTGCGTGACAGCACAGTTGACAGAGCTGTTTCAAATCACCGAATCTACTCACAAAGCCAGTCGTGTGCCTCCCATCCACAGAGTATTCGGCAAAACTGCCTTTGGAAACAGGACGTTTACTCTGGCTTCCTCCCGCAGTCCAAAGACATACAAGTTAGGCTAATCAGAGACTCTAAATTGCCCATGGGTATGAGTGTGTGAGTGAATGGTGTGTGTGCCCTGCGATAGACTGGTGGCCTGTCCAGGGTGTATTCCTGCCTCTCGCCCAATGCGCACTGGGATAGGCTCCAGCACCCCCCCCCCCGCGACCCTGCTCAGGCATAAGCGGGTGTAGATAATAATGGATGGATGGATGGATGGGATAGAACGTTGTCGGTTTATGCGGTTGGTGAACTCCGACCTGTGGACGTACTGATTTTTGAATGCAAACAGTAGGACGTCCCAGAATGTAGTGAGAATTCCGGTGCATTTTAAGAGTGCGAGCGAGTGCCCCACACCGAAGGAGGGGGGGGGGGGGAAACGGGCCCGTCTCCCCTGTGGGACAGCGGACGGGTCATGTAGGACGGGGGGTGTCAAACTCTGGTCCCAGAGGGCCGCAGTGCCTCCAGGTATTTGTGCTTTCCTTTCAATCTGCAGCCAATCAAGGCCTTGGGGGGCAAGGTGTGCGGACTCTGTAGCCAATCAGTGAATGAATCGCTTGTGCACACTGAAACGCGCTGAGAACCAGCAGGCACTGCCAGCCCTGCAGGAGCGGAGTTTTGACGCCCCTGCTTTAGGTTGTGCTCTCAGCCCATGGCGTCGGTTCAAGCAGACGTGTAACTTAAAATGGCGTGACTGTAAACTTCTGAGAAGTTAGCGTTTCCTTCTTTGAAAGGAGGCCGGTCGTTCGCCGCGGCCCGGCGTCTGTCGAGACGGCAGTCGGTGCCGAGGATGAACACCGCGGTGGCTTGCCGGGCGTTGAGTGTGAGAGTGGTGTGTGTTGATAGCGTCTTGTGGTTTTGTCTGGGATCACTAACCATGGCTTACGTTGTGTAAAAGTAAATAGAATATCTGTGTTGGATTTACTGCGTAGGATTCTCATGAGACGTTTGCTTGATGTTTGTGTGATTTTAATTTGTCCGTTACTCTTGTTTCCTGTGATGTCTTGTTTGTAGTATGTAAGCATTACTTGCTGTGTTCATGTGTAAACTAGCTGAATTTTACATGTCAAACCGGGGAAAAAGCAATACACTCCTGTATAATGGCTGAAATAAAGTTTTTACGGAGAATTGCTTTGCTTCGTTTTCTGAGCTGACGTAAATAATGTTGTTTTCCTGGTTGTGCGTCTAGAACAGCGACCTTCAGCGACCTTGTGCTTTCAGTCTCTTATCTGGCTGAGCAGCTGAACACTCTTACTTCACCCTCACTGACCTCTCAAAGCATGCACACCCGTGGTTGTTTACATGCGCGCACACACACAGATACACACACAGACATATGCACACATTAAAGGATCTTTACTTTCTTACCGTTGTAATTTATTGGCTGGCACAAGACTGTCCATCCGTCTGTCTGGCTGTCCACTGGCATCAACATTGCATTTCGAGTGTTGAATACGAGCCCCTGCCCAAACTATTCTGAGCTGTGAATGTTTTCCTTTAATATTACTTCATGAACAGGCAGTTTGGGTTGTGATACGTACTGTGAAACAACATAGGCATTGCGGAGAAAAGTTCAGAGCCTAAAAGTGGCTAACAGCGTTGGTATAAAATCTCAGAATGAGGAGGTGTAAAAAAAAAAAAAAAAAAAAAGGAGATCCCAGCGTTGGTATAAAATCTCCTGTGCATAGGAGAGTAGAGTGGAGAGCCTGTTTGTTCTGCATAAGTGCCTAATACATGCTGATTATGCCACAGCCATGATTGTGCTGCCGTGTCCTAAAATGGGTGCGATGCGAAGCTGACGCAACGGGAAGAGGACCAGGCCGGACCAGATTAATTTGCAGGGGTGCTCAAACTGGGAACATTCATTGTCCCCCCACAGGTCAGGAGAGGGACCAGAACATTGATTTCCCCCCCTATTCAACACTTTTATCCAAAGCGCTTTACAATTGATGCCTCTCATTCGCCAGAGCAGTTAGGGGTTAGGTGTCTTGCTCAAGGACACTTCGACACGCCCAGGGCAGGGCGGGGTTTGAACCGGCAACCCTCCGACTGCCAGACAATCGGTCTTGCCTCCTGAGCTATGTCGCCCTGAGCTAGGCACCAGGAGCATGCTGGGAAGGCCGTGTCACGAGCGGCGCTCGACCCGCTGTCCCGCTCCGGTCGACCGAACACTGCGGCTTTGTCCCGGGCCGCGGGGGGTGCGTGAGCGGGCACCGCCGCTGGCGAGCGATGCGCCCGTCCCGGCTGGCACTGGCGTTCCTGTGCCACTCCGAGACGTGCATTGTGGGGGCGATAGTCCCTGGCTTGCGGGCATTTAAAACGGCAGTGGAGGGTGGAGCTCGTTAAGTAATGACACGGAATAGTGAGAGTGAAAAAAAACGATTTGTCAGCCGTCTTTGATGTGTTAATATTATGCATATGCTTGAATAAAATTATCATTTTTTTCCCACTACCCGCCCGATACTTGGGAAAGTGACTCATATCCATGCGTGTTGGGTCACACTCCCAGTGCCATCGCTGTGGAATCGTTTATCTTTCCCTTTAATCAAAACCAGGAAAGCTGCCCAGTGAGACTTGCTACAGTCCTTATAAAACACCCTTAAGTGTTTCCGTTTGGTGTGCCAGAAATGTTTGTAATACAACATATTTACAGTATGATATGGATGCAAAGTAAAAAATAAATAAAAAAAGAGAAAAAAAAATTTTTCCCAAAAGTTTCTGACCTGACTTAAAAGGGTTTTGCTGTTCCTGTTTGATTCGCCCCCCATCAAAGGCTTCTTCCCAAGTTGGGGTGTCGCTGTTGTTTTTCCCTGTGTGAACTCCAGCACCACCAGCACTCGCCTTAGCCGTCAGACTATTTTTTACAGTCTCTGCTTCGGAGCCTCCTTCATGTATCCTCTGATAAACCCCCCCAACCCCAACCCCCCCCCCCCCCCTTGGGGATTTCACCAGGATTTCACCCCTCTGTCCAAGAAGAAAAAAAAAAAGAAAGTAAAATGGGAGGGTACTTCCTGTCTGAATATCTGACATACTCTCTCTAGTGGTCACTGCTGAAGTATTTCTTTTTTCCTGCACTTGGCACGCGCTCAGGAATGTAAAGACCGCTCGGACCGCACTTCCATACTCACAGGGAAACTGCTCGCTACATAACAATTCCGGGAAAAGGGGGATCAGACATGAGAAATGAACAAAGGGGATTTCTGAGTTTAGGAAGTGTAATAGTCAGACTTCCTTCCGTTCCCCCGAGCAGGTTTTTTTAATGTGAGCTGAGTAATAAAATAACACCGCGTTTCCCCAGCTGTAGGCGTGCAGGGGACAAACCTGATGCTTCACGCGGATGTCACACACGGTTTATTGTGCAATGACACAGACGCCATAAAAAAGCCGTCATATTTCACTGTGACAGAACTGGATTGATCACTTCGCTTAAACGCATTTTTGTCGGTCACTGGAAGAGGACAAGCGTAACCAGAACAAATACGAAGCACTGGGATGGTCAAGAGTTTCAAATAAACATCTTAAGTTTAATATTCAATTACAGTGTGAACCGCTTATCTGAAATAATCTACTGTGCTCCAGTTATTTTATTTGCATTTTGTAGTATACTTGGAGCCTGTTACCATGCCCTTTAGTTGAGCTTTACATTACATTACAGGCATTTAGCAGACGCTCTTATCCAGAGCGACTTACACAACTTTTACATAGCATTTTTTACATTGTATCCATCTATACAGCTGGATATATACTTTTATACCTTTTTCAGTACAGTAGCCACAGTTAAGTGCCTTGCTCAAGAGTGCCTTGCTCAAGAGTACAACGGCGCTGTCCTACCCGGGAATCGAACCTACGACCTTTCGGTTACAAGCCCAGTTCCTTACCCACTGTGCTACACTCCGTCCTGTTTTCCTAGGAGCTGTTTTCCTAATCAAAATTAAGTTACCTTTTAGCTCCCTCGGGTACTGCAGCTCACAGGTAGCGCAGGTTCGAGTGGTCAATGCCGTCTGCATTCTACACCTGTGTCTCCTCACCTGGTCACAGGGGCAGAAACTCCGCTGGTAGCTGCTGCTGCTGCTGCTCCTGCGATTGGCCCGAAAAAAACAAGAGAGCAGACGACTGCCGGCTGACCTTTCCCAGACTCCGCCGGGGTCCCCTCCGCTTTAGGACGGGCTCGTCACTTCCTGGAGCGTGAGCTGAGGGCACGGGCCGTTGTGAGAAAATGGTGAATCACACCCCCCCCCCCCCTTCCCGTCCCTCCCCCCTCCTCCTAATTTTCACTCCACCAGCTGGATCGGAAGAGGAGGAAAAACACATCCTTTTTTCACTGTCAATATCAAATCTTAGTTTTAGTTTTGTTTTTTCACACGCATTGATCCAGGCTAATTTTACCCTCATTTAGAGAGTAGAGCAAACAGGCAGCACCAGGACTTTTATTGACCCTTTAAAGCGAAGGATCTCAAATGTGCGATTAGAATGCTCTTAACTGAACATTCTCATGCTGACATAACAATCGCTACTGGTGAGTGAAAGCAATGGAGTTCTAGAACACTGACTTAAAGATTTGAAAAAAAAAAAAATCTTCGAAATCATCATCCCAAAAATCCCAACTCCCCTTTCTCAATCCCAACTAATTGCTAACAAACCCCAACTATTCACTAACCCAATCAATGTGGCAGTATAACATACTCAGTAAAAACCTAGGTACTAGATAAAAGCCAGGCATTATTCTCCTCACGATCCACACAATACAGTATGTCACAAGACGATTGTGGCTACTGTACTGAAAAAGGTATAAAATACGTCAAAGAAAAAAAAATGTATGTTTCATGGCCTGGAAAAACGGGAACTCTGTGTCATGTTAAATGTGCAAATGATATATTCTGGTTTGGCAGGAAGAATCAACTGACAAGGGGAGACGACTGGCAACATACAAATTCCCGATGTCTTAGATAAACAAATTAAAGCAAGGATATTGAAACGGTGCCAAATGCGTGTCGCATACATGTTTCGTGAATGTGAATATTCCCTTTCTGTTCAGAAAATGTGACAGCGGGAGGACATATTTGTGCATTTCTCTGCAGATAGACAGGTGCTGCTGTTTAGATTGAAATAAACAGGACTCAGAAATAACCACAGGAAGCAAGACATGGAAGCAGTGAGTAAAAAAAAAATGTTGTAACGGATGCCCATTAACAAATAAAAACAAACCTAAATGCAACACAAACCCCACCCCAAGCAGTGGTGTGTGTGCCTGTTTAGATGGAGGGGGTCACTGTTTTGGCAAACGTTATGCAGGTTGATTCGTACACCTAACATTCAAAGTAACAGTGTTCATGAAGCCTCTATGCTAACCCTTAAGGCTGAACACAAACAAATCTCAACCTGTCTCCTCCAACAACAGCAAAAGAAATTTAAATAAAACAAAAAATACAAAGAAGATATTTTTGTCTTCCTTGTATGTGTCATTCAATGTGTCATCTTCACCAGTCTTATGCAATTGTGGACATTAGATCCACCGTGCAAACTGCACATTCAGTAAATTCAGTGAAATGGAAGATTGTAATAATTTCTGTATATCTGATGATTTTTTGAAAAACACAACCCCCCCCCCCCCCCCAGTTTCCTGCCCTGCCTTTTAAACTGCCACTGTGCTACTCAAAGAGCATTAAGGGTGGGGGACCCCATGAGAAGATCTCACATTGGGACCCACCACCCTAGGCCCACCCCACCTCGACACAATTACAGCATGATTTTTTGAGGGCCCCTGTTAGTTCGGGCCCCTGGAATCATCCTAACCCCCCCCCCCCCAAACAGCAGCTCTGGGTGGAGCCCTCTGATGATCACCAGTAGCCTGTGGGACCCCCGGTGCAGGACGGGCCTGGTGAAAACCTTTGGGAATGATAACCGGAGGAGCCCAGCCTATCCCACCCCTGGCAGGGCCAGGCCAGACCAGACCAGACCAGAGTCCTACCACCAGGGGTGCCATTCGGGGTGGGGGAGGATAGGACAATTCCAAGGGCCCTGGCTGACAGGGGCCCACAAAAAAACTGTGCTGTGCCTCTGAAGGGATGGGAATGGGGGGGCCTGGGATTTGATTTGTGGGGCCCCGTGTGAGATGTTTTCACAGGGCCCAAAATCCCTGGTGGAGCCCCTGTCTACCGCTGCAGTCTCCCCGTGGCAAGCGCCTCGTAACCCTACCCAAACCCTCCCTAAACCAAGGCCTAGCCCTCAGGCCTTCTCATCCACTCTGTGCTTGAGACGGACGCCTTCACGCAGACTCAACTGCCTCAAGCCCCGTGTTAATTTCTGTTTTTTTTTGTGACATTTTTATAAACAAAAAAATTATTAGTTTAGAAAAAAAAGTCATTCTGAGACTGAGCCTGGCATTCTTTGCTTGTTTCGTTCAATTAAAAAAAATATATATTTGAACAAACTTCTGAAAGCTCTCAATGAGTTAAACTGACACAAAGGTGAAAGATTCCTGTCACTTCTGTCAAGTTCAACTGAGAATGTACTACTGCTGTTTTTTTAAACCTTCTTTCACAGGAGTGTTAAGACAAAGAGAACCACGTAAACTTATATTCAAAGCGTATGCGTATTTTTGTGCAGTGTAACTGAATAAAGTGAAATAGACCCTCTTGACAAGGCTACTACAGGGCTACACATCAATGCTTCATTACTCCAAGTCGAGAGATAACTGACATGACTTGCCTTAGGACAGGATTTGGAAAAAGCTATAAACTGACAATCCGCGAATGCTAAACTAATGTATGAATATATCTGAATACAATATATTACATATCTTGACATTGCTTGGCGAGCTGCGTATGTTCTTCGTTTTATTGAAATATCAAACAAAACCGTTCGAAAAAATATTAGGAGAAAAATAAAAAACTCCAGAACATGTTTAGTAGGTTCTTTAACAAACTTTTGAGGCATGTTGAGGCATGCCAGTGCTAATCCCCGGTCATTGACACCCCTGTCTTAAGCCTACATCCACTGTCTTTTATGGGAGCTTTCAAAAAATTTGCATGAGCCCCATTTGCCAGCGAGAAAGTGTGAAAACGCATGTCGAAAGTATCCCCCCTTTGTCTGCGTAGTCGATTAAGCAGAGGGATCCCATCCCAGTGTGAACTTCGATTGTCGTGGCCGCTCACTGTCTCTCCTCCCCCCCGCCCCTCCTCTCCCTCTCCCCCCCCCCCCCCCCCCACACACACACACACACACCTCACAGCAGTGTACACGCCCTCACATCGCCGTGTCACGCGCTGCCAGCTATACAAACTCTCTCACCGTTCTGTCCTGCCAGAATCTACTTCAGCCTGTCTGTGAACGCACCGTTGCCTGGATTACAGTGAATAAAGAAAAGAAGAAGAAAAAAAAACAATCGCACAGAGGATACAGTTTATTCCGAATCAGAAGAGACGCGTACACGGACATCGGGACATCATGGGGAACACCGCGTCATGTGTCCCTCAACACAGTTTCAGGAGAAGTTTTAAACGAAGGAGCAGGTAGGAACCCATGTGCTTTACAGTAACCACTTTTCTCCTCTCTTTTGCGTTCTTATCCACTTCTGTCATCGCATGTGTTTGCCCTGCTCTTGTTTATTCAGAAATGGTTTTGCGGCACGTCATTCAACCAGTGTAATCGAGTTTGTAAGTTTTAAGCTTACATTGATATTGTTAGAAGCTATGGTCTGGATTACACATACACTGGTATATTGTTTCGGAATACAATCAGAGGCATGTTCTGTTTAAATCTGTTGTGGAACACACAGTTGTGGTTTGCTTGCTGTGTGAACTATTTTAGTGGGGCTGGGCTGAGTTGCTCTTAAGTAGGCTTATAAGTCTCGAATGATTAGTTCCTTACTTCTCCTCAGTAGCCTACTCAAAAAGTGCAGTTATTCGTGGTTTCTTGCTATTTTTATTTATGTTTTCTTTTTTTCAAATTTTGATCTATTGATTTCATTGAAGAAGAAAGAAAATGTTAACGAATTAAGCGTTGGTGTCAGTGAAGCCAGCGATACGGGTCCATGCAAATAAACCAACGACCCTCGTCCCTCAGTTTGTTTATGTGGTTGATGCTTATCCGCGCGAGCTCCAGGTCTCCCAAATGCTTCTGAGGTTGTCGCGGAATATTGCGCACGAAAGTTTAGTGTGTCATCACCTCAGGTTACTTCAGCGTCTCCTCTGTCGTATTACTTGAGACGGGCGCTTCACTGTCGTAATGAAGCTAGCACTCTTAGAATCGTCTTATCCCATTTAAATTCACCCTGCTTACAGCAAGCCCAGAAAGTTTCCATCTCAGTGGACCAGCAAAATTGGTCGTTGCTCATTCCATGGAGACCAGTTACAATTAATCTACCTGTCCGCTTCATATCGGCCATTCCCGAGAAGGCCACTGCTCATCAGTGATGTCTGCCATAAGTTTGTCATTCTTATTTGTCACTAACTGTTACGAACTCTCCGGATTCTCTGTAGAATTCTAGCACGTGTCTGCTCTAAATTTTCTACGTGTAGATTTTTAGGTTCACCAGTGTTATTTGTTTGCGATTATTTATCGTTGTATTTTCATCGCTTGTTTGAAAAATTCTTTACATTCTCAGCGTGAATGAACCCGTGTGGTTTGTGGCAGTTAAATGCAATTTGCCGAGTGGCAGTCAGCACGGGATGACAGACAGAAGCTGGCGGTTGAACGTTGTCAGCCGTTTTGATCGAGTGATTTGGGTGGGTTTGATGTTAGTTTCTTTATGTGAATAGTATACATGGAGGTCAAATGTGACAAAGGAATTCATTGATACCAGAGCCAATTGCCCACGTCCTCTGTCAGAATCAAGAGTTGTATTGTCCCACTGATTTGAATGGCAAGTAATTGAGGGAAAACTAGAATCGGCGTTCAGTTACTCTCTTGTAACAAGCACCAGCATTGCGGGAAAAGGGTGTGCAATGCAAAATTCTGAATTCAGCACGTATTCTCTGCTATCATGAAGAGTCCAATGGTTTTGTATGGTGAATGCAGCTTAATCAAAAGCAATCATTTAAAATGGCTGCAGCAGGTCCCCATTTGTAATGCAAAGCAGTCAGTGAAAAAAAAAAAAAAAAAACCCATGCAATATACACGTCTCATTTAAGCGCGAGAAAACCCACGGGGCTTCCCGCACTGGCGAAACGGCACTTGTTCCAATGTGCTCAGGAAACGGAAAGGGATTGTGTATGAACGTAGCAAATGATGACGACGATAACGCTGTCCTTTGAATAAGAGTGATGACATGCGCTAATGGCTGATCGTCTCTCCTGTGGGCTACAGTCGGAAATTTTGGACGAAGGACTCAGATGAAGGACCGGAGAAGTCCAACAGCATCATCAACATCATGTCCACCGTTACGCCCGAGACGGTGAGGGCCCCTGCACCCCACAAACTAACACTTCAGCGCATTATGAAACACACGTTCCTTTGTTTGTTACATGTGTTATATGTACTTATCAAATACTTACATTTTGTACACCTGAATTTGCATTTATTCAACAAATATGAAAATGATTTAAAAAAACTACTATTGCTAGTAATACTACTACTGCTGCTGCTTGTGCTGCTAATGTTTAATGTAATGCTGCTGCTGATGACAATAATAATAATAATCATAATTTTATGACCCAAATGCTCTTGGCTGCAGGAGATGTCAAAGAAGGACATTGAGACGATACAGAACATCAAATGGGACCCTCCGCCGTTCGCCTACGACGCCTCTGGCGGGTGGAAGAAGAGCAGCATCAACGTGAAGAACTACGGGAGGCTGATCCACAGCTCCAAAGTGCGCTTCCGGTTTCTCCACTGCCAGGTGAGGCTGACCCCGTAGACCAACGTACTGCACGTGCGCAGTGATGACCGAACGCCGTGTCATGGATCAAGTGTTGGCAACTCTGTTCTTTGAGCACCACCATTCTGCGCAACGTCTTTGTCAACGAATGGAAATTTTTCTCCGTGATCTTGCGACATGAGCGCTTTTTTTTTTTTTTTAGTATTTCTTCAAAATTTATTTTTAAATACCACCAGAACAGCAAAACCAGAACAACGTTCAAAATGGGGGACAAACACATTGATAACAAGAAACCAAAATCCTAAACAAAAAAAATCCTCAACACAAATCTAAATACCATATTTCAAAGGCAAGTGCAGAGCATGTGACCAACCATTCAAACAGGCAGACCTTGTTTTATTAAATATTGCCACTGACTGCTCCAAGACTAAGATGTCAAGGCAACAAAATTACCACACTAACCTTAAATTAATCTTCACTATTTATTTCCCAGACGCAGATGAATTGACCCATTATTTAAGGGTGCGACAATAGCATGATATTGGTAACCCAGGCTTCTAGGCCTAAGATTTCTCACTTGATTTGGAAATTACGGTCGACGGGAAGGTAATAAGTTATTATTGGCCAAGGCAAACAAAATATAAATAAATAAATAAAAATAAACACAGACGTCAAGTACAGAGTGTGACTGTTATTGCAATCGTGTGAATTCTCTCGCTGGAGACTGACGTAATGGGATTTAACTGAAGAGTCCAGGGTGGGGGTGGGGTGGGGGGGACGGGACCGCAGTCCGTGTCTGAACACGCAGGGTTGTGAAACATCTCCCTGCTTCGCAGTCACCCTGGAAAAAAAAAAAGGCACTTCAGATCGGGCCTCTGATATGGCAGCACACCGAGGCTGTGGAGCATGGGAATCGCATTTCCTCCAATGAGCGCTCGAATCGCGGGCCTCGCCGGGAAGAGAGAAGAAAACAATCCTGGATGAAGTCACCGGGGGCAAACCACAGTTTTGTAACAGACGCCGTTGGTTCTGGGAAAGCGGAGAGGCAACGCCAGTCATCAATATCTGACTAAGATAAATAAACGTGAACCGCAAACGTTACGTTTGTCGTCGGTTAATAAAAAACGCTTAACTCTTCTGCCCACAGGACATCCACGACTGCTACCTGGACCTCTTCCAGACACACCTACATTTCGTCTCCAACAACACCACCGGGCTCACCTACCAGGTGAGCTTCTACTCACGTTCTACTCACCCGTGCCCCCGGAACGGGGTTGTGGAAATTTGCCCCAGTTTTCTGGTTCACTGGCACTAGTTGCAGACATTTTGAAAAGCTATTTTCATATATATTTTACTAGAAGAGAATGTTTAATTCGGTTGTGTTTCTTCACGTACTCACTGCCAGACGAGGGAATCCTTTGCAAAGAGATCAAACTAGAAAGGAATTTAATGGACAATCTATGCCAGTGTTATATAAAAAAGGAAGCAAAGCAAAACCCTTAACTACCCATTTTCCTTGGCACATTTGTCTACAGACAGCAGTAAGGACTAGTTCTCAGTGGTTAAATAAGCAGTGGAGGGTTGCGCTATAATGGTTCTTTAGGCTTGGGGAACATCCTCGTCAACTCTGTCTTGTAACCAGGGCCGTCCCAAGGTTTTTGGGGGCCCTAAACAAAAAGTCTATATGGGTCCCTCTGTTTCGGTCGAAAACCACCCCCTCCCCCCCCCAAGTCCCAGCCAGCAAGATCTGGCACCAATAGAAATATATTTAGATGAATGAAAAAGCCATTGTCTTAGGGAACACAAAATGGAAAAAAATAATAAAAAGAAAAATTATTATCTTGGAGGGAGGGGGCCCCGAACCAATCGCGGGGCCCTAAACAAATATTTACTTCGTTTATTGGGTCGGGCCGGCCCTGCCTGTAACTCCATGGTAACCAACCCTGTTCCTGGAGGTCTACCGTCCTGTAGATTTTCCAGCTCCAACTCTAACAAAGCCCCACACCTCACTCAACAGCTAGAGATCTCCTCGAGCTGCTAATTGGGTAGAATCAGGTGTGGCAAATTATGGTTGAATTGAAAAACCTCACCAGGACGGTAGATCTCCAGGAACCGGGTCGGTCACCACGGTCGTAAGTGATTGTGCGTGAGTCCATGTTCACTTTCTGGGAGGGGTGTGTAGCACAGTGGGTAAGGAACTGGGCTTGTAACCGAAAGGTTGCAGGTTCGATTCCCGGGTAAGGACACTGCCGTTGTACCCTTAACCGGAATTGCTTCAGTGATATATCCAGCTGTATAAATGGATACAATGTAAAATGCTATGTAAAAGTTGTATAAGTCGCTCTGGATAAGAGCGTCTGCTAAATGCCTGTAATGTAATGTAATGGGTGTGGCTGAGCAGTTGCTCCAGGTATTTTGCTCCCTTTGTGTCTCTGTCTCCGTGTTCATGCTCTGATTACACGAACCAAATAACAATTGACTGCAGAATGTCAATCCACACCCCTTGTATTCTTCTGCAAAGAAGAAATGTCTGCTCTCAATGGGCCTCCTTCACGAAACATGCACACGATCACATTTGAGCGTGAACTGCGTTTAAGAATGTTTCCGAGAACATTTCGTCATTCTTTATTTATTTTTTTTTTCTTCTGATCTGTATTTGTTCGTGGCTGTTTCCTTATGCAAATCACATAAACAGGATTGCACATAAAACTTTACAAACAGCCAGCGTTCATCATCTCGTACACCTGGGATATGCACAAAAACTGCAGGTGTCATGAATCTCATATTGTTTTTTGTAGGAACATTTTTAAGAACAAGTGTAAGAATAATTTAAGAAGAGCACTGTGATTGAGGGCCAATGACCTTATTTAGATGAAAATGAAAAATAACTGAATTCAGTTAGATTTAAAAGCCTCTTTAGCAACGGCTTCAGTGTGCTGGTCAGTTATGCCAGGATTGCTGTCACGGCATTGCATGATATTTTCACATTGGTGATGCAAACTGATGATTACAGTCAAGTAGTGCATGAAAATGTTTTTTTTTTTCAAGAATACCTGAGTTTATCAAGTTTATTTTTACAGGTCTTTTTAAAGTACTTTAGAAAATTGGCCCATTTTAAGTATACTTAAAGTATTTCCTGGAACAATACAACAAGTATACCACTGATTAACTACTTTGTATCCTAAATTGGTGGACTTTAAAAGTAGTTTAAACTGTGATCTAAAACTCTTTTGTTCTGGAAAGAAAAGTGAAAGTGCGCTTTTAAGTACACTACTGGGGATTTAGTTCAGGAAAAAGTGTACTTAAGGCAGACTTTTATGTACTTAATTCCTGTAAGGGTAATGTAGGAATGCGATGTGATTCTGTCTGAACCGACTCTTTTTTTGTGTTCATACAGGGAACTCTTCCGCTGAAGGAACTCACTATCTGCCAACTGCAGAACGGCAGCAACGAGCCAAACCCGTTTGCATTCCAGATAAATGGTGAGCAGGGACGGGCTTCACATTAAAATCATTTTTCGGCGCATCGCAGTCCTTCGAGCCGAACGCCTTTCCTTTAGGAACTCTTCGCTTCTTTTGTGTATTTGCTCGGCTAGTGTTCCTGTGCAGTCGAATGACCCGCAGAGCTCGTATTTGATTAGTGTGTTTGTGCAGCCATTGAAGTGCACCTCGCTCAAGGATAAAGTAGCGCTGCGATTGGAATTCTGGCCTGAAATGTTCTGGTTACGCCCCGGTTTCTTAGCCTCTGCAGTAGCACGCAACCACAAAATGAAAATAACCGCGAATTAAAAATATAAATATGCGCCAGTTTTGTGTTTTTTAATTGTAAAAAAAAGTTCGTGTGCGTTTTTCTACGAAAAACTGCTCAGTTTTCCAAATATGCACATCATTACCGTCAGTTTAAAGCTTATCACATCCACTTATCCGTCCAGTTGTCCACACTGGCATTTTTTCCCAGAACATTCACTCTAGTTGGAGGTTGATATTTCCTGAAGTCCCAAAATGTTAGATCAACAGTAAAGAACCGCAAAGACAAAAAGTAAAAATATTTTGTTATGCTGACATATCTAATCTTTTTTTTTTTTTAAGTTATGGTCCATGGGCTATCTTGGCTTTAATGCTCTTATTCATAAAAGTAAATCTGGGCATTATAGGCTGACATAACACGTTTCACGGGTTCAAAGGCACTATAACACCACGCGTTTCCTGCTACAGCCTGGCTACAAAAATCCCTAATTGCGATCAGTCGGCGCATTGTCCGGGGATGCGACACAATGCCCCCGTTGTTGGTTAACAGGTGCCGCTGAACTCAGCTGTCGATCAGGAAGGGCCCCGTTCCCATCGCTGCCGTGGTTACGGCCACACCATGGCTGCCATGGTTACAGCCACACTATCTCGCATTCCTGAGCCGTGAAGCTGTTCTTATGGCGTTTATGCGTGCTTCAGCTTGTTTCAGTCATCTGGTTTTTTTTTTTTTTCATGATCATTCTATGGTTTCGCCATGGGCACCTGTGTATTTATACTTGGTCTCGGTTCAAAACGCGTACAAATGAGTGGTATGTAAGCACCATAGAATGCCAATTGCTTATTTCATTATTAACAGTGGACTTCTTGGCGACTAGATAATTGCGTTCGGAGAGTTTCTCAAATGCCTGTATGTCATAGTAATGTAAGCAAATGAGACTTTTCTCATTGTTTTCTCTGACAGCTGTGAGCCAACAGTCATTCACAGTCTTGACAGGTCTGACCAGAAGAACAAACTAATAGGGCCATTAGATGAAAAAATAAAAAACATAGGTAGAACTGGGCCTTAACTTTTAATGCGTGTTTTTGATCGCACGAAAGCAGCAACTTTAAGAACACTTTAAATGCGGGTTCTCTGTTGATAGCTGTTTAATCTGTTTGGCTGTCTGGATTATTGGTGATACAAACTGTTAGTCAGTTATGACATCCCATTGGTGGAATTTTAATGACATTCACATAAAAACAATAAAATAATGACTTACTATATACCCTGAGGTGTGTGCGTGTGTGTGTGTGAGAGAGAGAGAGAGAGAGAGAGAGAATGATTGTGTGTATGTGTGTATGCATGTGTGTATGTGTGCGTGAGAGAGAGAGAATGATTGTGTGCGTGTGTGTATGCATGTGTGTGAGTGTGTGTGTGTGTGAGAGAGAGAGAGAGAGAGAGAATGATTGTGTGTATGTGTGTATGCATGTGTGTGTGTGTGTGTGTGTGTGATCGGGTGCATATCTGCTTATCATGTTAAACTGCTTCAAAATCATGACCTCATAATTATGCACACAGCCCTTCCGGAAAATGGGAAGTCTGGAAAAGGAATCTGTTCCTTTATCTTAGGAATGTATGAGTGATAACAGGCAGATTCCAGCTCTGTCCCAATAGATAAGCACATTTTTTTGGGAGGGCTGTTTTTGTGGAGACCCTCTTTAAACATACGGTATGCTGTTTAGCTAGTTTATTTATTAAACCGCCATCCTTGTCATTCTTGATTGTGTAATTATTGACAGCCAACTTCTGTCAAGTCATCATTTTGTATTTTAAAAATGATATTAGTGGCTCGCCTGTCTCTCACTCTGAGGAAGCAGGTCGGTTTGCTTATTCTCTGGGGGCCGAACTCTGATTCTGTTCTTGTTGGCCTCCACAGGCATCGGCTTGAACCCCATCGTGGTCTTCTGCTCCACCCAAGGGGCGCTGGACACCTGGATGGCCCACCTGAGAGAGCACGTGGAAGGCAGCGGGGGAACCGTGGCCACCCCCGAAACCAAGACCTACGCCAGGGTGAAGGTACGGGTTACGCCTCCTTCCGTTCACCCCTAACCCCCCCCCCCGCGCGCTTTTGAGTTCCCCGTGCCGTCCCTCAAATGTGCGAGGACAAAATGAGAAAAAAAAGTGGGAATTCAGCTTCTGAACAAGGGTCAGAACAACAAAGGGCAACGTGAGAGAGAGAGGGAAACAGAGAAATGGAGAGACTGAGAGAGGGAGAGAGACGGAGGGAGACAGACAGGTGGGAGAGAGGGGAAAGAGAGAGAATGAGACAGAGACACAGTGAGAGAGAGAGGGAGGGAGGGTGGGAGGGAGGGAGAGAGACAGGGAGACAGAGGGACAGAGAGAGGAGAGAGAGAGAGAGAGGGAAGGAGAGTGGGGGGAGAGGGAGGACGAGAGAGGGAGTGAGAGGGGGGAGAGAGAGAAGGACAGAGAGACAGAGAAAGTATGTGCCAAGCGAGAGATGAGTAACTCCGGTTCCCGCCATTTCGCTCTCTGGGATTTTCCCCGAGGAGCGGCCGAGGCGGTGACCGGAGAGCAGCCACAATAAACGGATGAGTGCGTTTTGGCGTGTCTTCTGTGGCTCTCACCAGGAAGTGCTGTTACAAGTGTCTGATCACACAAAACAAACCAGCCGACTCTAACCGGCACTGCCCCGAGATTAACAGTACCTGTGTCTGATCACACAAAACAAACCAGCCGACTATAACCGACACTGCCCGAGATAAACAACAGATGCGTCTGATAACGGGGGAAGGGACTGCGAGCGTCTGAACTGCTCTGTATGGATCATGACATGATGAGTAATGCATAAAAAAAAGGCACCCGGTGCCAGTATTCGGGCACGCAACGCTGAATATATTTATTTGACTATTGGTCTGTCTATGTGTGATTCATGCGCTCATTTCATAACGCTCGAGATAAGAGAAATCTGGCTGGTGCCACTCGGAGTCTGCCCTGTCAGTGCTTATCGCGCGCGCCTTTTTGCCCACGTTCCGTGTTCCGTGTACGCGGGCCTCTGTCTGTGTTGTTATTTCGCGGCTCAGAACCTCGCTAACTCGAGTGTCTTCCTGTTTGTGTAACCTCCAGAGCGTTCGGGACAGGGTCGCGGGCCGGGAGCAGCTGAGGAATTCGGTGAGGAACGAGCCCATTTACGACTGGGAGGGCTCCCAGCGGGAGTCCCTGGGCCCCATCGTCTACGTCACCAAAGTGCAGCTGCAGCACGTGCCCTGTCAGGTAGGAACCGCGTTTCCCATAAACCTCCCTGTCGTTTCCCCACAGGCTGACGTTGAAACTCCTGAGACCCAGGCAGAGAACAGCTCAGGCATTTGAATTTAACTGTTTCAGTGAAGACATTCTCAAAAATGTTATTTTATTTTTATTTTTATTGATTGTCCCTTGTCCCCTACATGGGATAAAAAAAATTATATGCTGGGTTTTAAGAGGACAGTGAAGCTATCATGACATTACATAACAACGAGAACAGGCCATTCAGCCCAACAATGCTCGCCATTTTCCTGACTAAATGAGTGCTCTGATTACCTACAGACTAGATAGGATTTAACACCGTACCAATATCACACTTTGTGTGAATTGGAATCTACCGTCAGAGGAATACAGATTCAGCTAAAATGAAAGAATGGTTAATTACGTTGGATAACAAAAGTCAGTTGTTAAAATGGCATAGAGATGTGAATTCGACAAATTTGTATGTATTTCCTGTTTAAACGTGAATGGTATAACCAGAGGTTAATGTGGAATATTACCCTAATTACCGTGACACACACGTGCTATGACACATCGACAAATGAGTGTGTGAAGTAAAAAGTTACGCAGGGCTACGCAGTGGCTGTTATCAGAAGATCCACCCCCTCCCTCCCCCCCCGAAATACGTAGCGCACAGACATTCCCGCTGTTGCGCAATGAGGACCCAGCCTAACTCCTTGAGAGTGCGATGAGCGAGTGGCTCGCTGCTGCCTGCTGCAGGAACAGGCCGAGCTGGCTCCGCAAGACACAGACACTGACCTTCCTGCGGCCCTTTCAGGCTTAACCTGAACCCTCACCTTAACTCTAACGCTCACCTTAACCCTAACACTGACCTTAACACCAGCCCCTAACCCTAACACTGACCTTAACACCAGCCCCTAACCTCACATACTAACACTGACCTTAACACTAACCCCTAACCTTAACCCTCACCTTAACCCTAACCCCTAACTCTCACCATAATCCTAACCCTCACCTTAACACCAGCCCCTAACCCTAACACTGACCTTAACACTAGCCCCTAAAGCTAACATTAACCCCAACACTGACATTAACACTAGCCCCCTAACCTTAACCCTGACCCCTAACCGTCACCTTAACCCTCACCTTAACACTAGCCCCCAGCCCTGCCCCTAACGTTTTCAGGCTTGGCATGGATAGCAGAGTAACTGAAGGCTTGGCCTGAGTCCCGTGTCAGAAGCCAAGGCTGCGCCTCTGCCAGAGAAATATACAAATCGGCCGATCAGAAAGGACACCGGTTCCCGGCGCCCTATTATTTTATCTTTATTTATTTATTTAATTTTTTTGGGCGTGAGGAAGCCTTAAGCAGCCCCTTTGTGCAGAGAGTGTGAGAAAGAACGCTCTCCGACGAAGGGAGTGTAAACCAGTTACCCTTCCCGTGACTCACCTGGCAGGTGGAATGTCACCTGGCTCACCGACGCACCCGTCCTCTCAGGAGGAGGAAGAGCGCTCCGGAGCGCGGTGAGGTGAGGGAGCTCGGTCTCCGCGCGTACCCGGCGATGAATGGAGCGCTCCTCCTCCTCCTCCTCCTCCTCCTCCTCCTCCTCCTCCGCCTCCGCCGACCACTTCCGGCGTTTGGGTTGCCGCAGCGGGGTTACATAACCGCTTCGGGCCAGCCTGAGGGCGAGGGGGGAAGGGGGGGGGGGGGTTCAGGAAAGCCTCACCTTCCTGTCTCCGGGACAGGTTTTTTCGTGAGAACCGTGCGCATCTCGGTGAAACGCGACGCGGTGGAGGTTGTGGAGGTGTGGACTTATCTAGCAGGAGTGTAGCACAGTGGGTAAGGAACTGGGCTTGTAACCGAAAGGTCGCAGGTTCGATTCCCGGGTAGGACACTGCCGTTGTACCCTTCAGCAAGGTACTTAACCTGCATTGCTTCAGTATATATCCAGCTGTATAAATGGATACGATGTAAAATGCTATGTAAAAGTTGTGTAAGTCGCTCTGGATAAGAGCGTCTGCTCAATGCCTGTAATGTAGCAATGAGCAACAGGGCCGCAGATGGGCAACAGGGCGCCAGATATTTGGGGACAAATGGGACACTTTGTCCGGGGCCTGAGAGGGGGCCCGGGATATGGGGTGTAACTATTTTTTAATTAGTTACAAAATAAGTATATTGAGGAGGGGGGGGGTCCTAATATATATTTGTCCCAGGCTTCATAGCTGCGTCCCTGATGGGCACCATGATCTTGACCATGCAACTGTTGACCTTTGACCTTTGTTTGGTGAACTTTAATATTAATGTCGATGTTGAACGCCCTGTCTCTACAGGAGCAGTATGACCGACTGCTGGTGATGTATCCCGCCACCCTCATCATTCTGTCTGAGGAGCGAAACGGCCTCTTCTACAAGGTGAGCTTCAAAAAAAAAAATCCTTTTCTGTGTTTCATAATGTTTCTCCACTATGAACCAGGCAAGTCATTTTTCTCTTTTTTCGCCTGTCTGACGTGGTTGTTTTGACAGGTTGTTCCTGTGTTTCTTTTTTTTGTTTTGTTTTGCTTCATTAATTGTGTGATTGCAGGGCAAGCTGCCTCTCAACATGATCACAGTCACCACACCATGCCAAGATGTGAGGCCAAACACTTTTATGATTGAAGGTAACAATTAGTTTTGTTTTTTTTAATGGCAAATATAACATATTCATGTTTTCTGGTAAAAAAGTAGTTTATCTAAGTTGTAATTTACTGTAAAGAGACTGTGCAATCATACATGAGGTACGGCATCAGCAGGTTTCTGTAAATGACCCATTCCCTGTGTCTGGTTTCAGGGAAGCTGATTAACCCCATCATCGTGTCCTGTCTGGACAAGAAAGAGTTCCATGACTGGATTCACCATTTCAAAGCCTCGTACGTCCCCGTGCACATCCCCCCACCGCCGGTCTATGACATCATCGACAATCCAACCAAGAGAACGGTAAGCCCCGCCCAGAAGCCTACCCTACTGCAAGGCAGCGGTGAACGGGTCATTGTAATTTTGTGCCGTTTTATCTCCTAACCTAAAATGCAACTCGATAAAAAAAAAAAAAAAAAAAAATTTACTGTAAGGTGCGTTGTGTGCTCACCGCTCGTCGTTTTCCTCCAGGCCACGGGGCAGTTCGACAGGTGCAGCGGGACCAGCGCCCAGGCCCTGGCGGAGGCGCACAGGCTCTCCCAGACGGGGCGGGGCTCCTTGGAGCTGAAATTCCAGAACCATTTGGAGAGCCCCTTGTCTGCCGGGTACATGGAGCCCCTGTGTGTGAGTACGGCTATCTAACGTCCACGGTTGAATTGACGTGCTTTACTATGGCAAACGGCAAATGGACTGCATTTATATAGCGCTTTTGTCCAAAGCGCTTTGCGATCGATGCCTCTCATTCGCCAGAGCAGTTAGGGGGCTAGGTGTCTTGCTCGGGGACACTTCGACACGCCCAGGGCAGGGGACCGAACCGGCAACCCTCCGACTGCCAGACAACCGCTCTTACCTCCTGAGCTATGTCGCCCCATACTTTACTTTACGACAACACGTGATTGAGGACACAGAGGGAGGACGTTAATACATTTTTTAGATTATTACTAATGGTCCTTGACACTGTGTTCCTTAGAAGAAGTGTACACATGAGGCACGAGAGATATTTTAAGCAACACAGAGCCCCTCTGTCTGATAGATGCAGTGCGTTCAGTTGAATCAATATTGTTCGAAAGGCTGCATTCTTCTACTGCCTTCAAGGTAAATATAATTAGCAAATAGTGTTTTCTTGGGTAGTGCAGTTTTCCACAGGACAGGTGAACTGTGCAAGGGTTGCAGTAGCCTAGAAGTGCGTAACCGCACGCGTGCATGCATATTATCTCTCTGATAACGATCTATAACTGCGTGTTCCTCGGGTCAGGTGTTTAAAATGGAAAAGCATTTGTAATTTCAAAAATGTTCATGATGACCAAGGCATTCACCTGTTACCTGTTACTATGGCATGTATATGCAGTAGCAATTCAGAAAATGGTTTAAAACAAACAAAACAAAAAAACAATAAAATTTGAAACTTATTTTTGAATAGAGTCAAACCCACAGTGGGGATACAAATTTAAGGAAACCATTAAACATAATTTAAAAAAAAATCTTTTTTTATTAACTTCTCTACAAAAAAGATTGTATAATTGTTCTTCCATTCAAACAATTACAACCATGTAGTAATGAGCTGTACTGAAAAACACCTGCTTAATTAGTGCATTTTCACTGTTTGTTTGGTGACAAGTCTTGGGCCAGCTTCTCTTGTGGACGGTCCGTGGGCTTACAATGGAAAGGACGGGGTGCTCACACGGAAAAACACGAGACGCTTGATCCGGAACATTCTCTGGTTCCAGTTACACTCCTGCTAGTGTGCGTTTCAATCGCGTAAAAAAAAAAGCAGAGGGGATGCCTTAATAAAGTGATAAACCCAGAGCAGACGAACTGCCTGTGAGCACGCCTGTGAGGTTAATAAATCAGCCTGTGTGATGTCATCTGATATGGCCCTCACGTCTCACAGCGCTTGTGCGGTGCATTATATCGGTGGGAATCGGGCTTGTGACTCTGAAGGTTCAGAGGGTTCGGTTTCCAGCCAAGGCGCTTCCGTTGCGCCCTCGAGCAAGAGCTCAGAGCGGGGTGCTTTTTTTTTTACCCAAGGTGCTTTGGGCTGAAATACCCAGCTGTACAAAGGGATCGCATGCAAAACGAAAACACTGAGTCATCAGCGTGCGTCAGCCTGGATAAAAAGTGCCGAGATGTAAACTACGATCCGAATATCCAGAGGGAAAATTTCCACGGAAACGGTGTCAGCCGCACTGCGTGCAACGCAAGAGCAGGGCTTGCCCCGGGGGTAGGGGTGGGGGGTGGTGTTTAGAAACATCAGCGCTGACCTATGACCTCTCACCCCTGACCTCCATGTTTGTGTCTCCTCTGTGTCTGTGTGTTGTGCGCGCAGTACCTTCCCAGCAGGCCCGGCTCCACGGACACCCAGACGTCGGCGCGGCACGGCGTCAGGAGCAACAGCTTCTCCCACCGCGTGAGGCCCGCCCCGGACTACCACGCCCCGTTCCAGCGCTTCTCCTACGCCGTCACCCCCACCGAGGTCCCCGCCTCCCCCGTCTACCACATGCCCTACCCGGTCGCGCACGCCGACAGATACTTCCTGGTGAAGGTACTGAGCAGCTCCTCTCTTATGGCTCGCTGAAGTGATGGTGGGGGATTTAAAAAAAAAAAATGTTTCTATACAAAGAGCTCTTAACCCTTTAACGTGTGAGATCACAAATACGTGATTGGAGTGTTCTTAGCTGAACATTCTAATGCTGATGTCACAGTCACTACTGGTAACTGAGAGCAGTGGAGTTCTAGAACACTGACGTAGAATTTTGAAGAAAAAAAAGAAATTCCAATAAAGCTACTAGAACCAATGGATATGATATAATCTGTAATGCAGATTTAGAGAGCAGTGTGACACACTGGAATAATGCTATTTTATTTAATGTACGTATATTTCATGTATACACTGTATAATAAACACACATACGCACAGTGCTATTATTTCATTATTATTTCATAATCATTTCAGTATGACTCCCAATATACTATACCCCTATTGTTTTGGAGTAATGGTGGTATTATTGTGGTCACTTGGCTCATGCCCTCTGCTCTCTGCGTCCGCAGTCCAACAGCTGGAGCACGCCCCAGTCGGGGGGGAGGTACCACCTCTCCGGCCCCCAGCGGTACTCCGACATGTGCGCCCCGCGGCGCCCGCTGTCCCCGCTCTACGACGACCCCAGCACCCCGGGCCGCTACCTGCAGGAGGACAACTACGTCAGGCCGGCGGTAAGTGGGTCAGGCGATCGGGTTCCCGCGCCTCGCTACGCCCCGCGCGTCTGGGCCCGGCCGGGTCCCCGTGTGCGAGGGGGAGGCCGCTGCCTCCGGATGACTTATTGATTCATTCAGCTGCATAATTAACGAGGCAGACGAACGGAGGATCCGGCCCAGAAAGAGTCGAGTGACTGGGCAGTTTGCAGGACCGCAAAATGAGTCCCAAAAATGAACTGAACCCCCAGTAAACACGTTTTCTGTGTCCCACATCTTCTTATAATATAGATATCTATTATAATATATTAAAATATGTTCATATATGGAATTAAAATGATTTACCATACGTAAAAACAACTGCATGTGCAGTATCTGTAACTAGGAGCTGTGGTTAATCCCACTAGTGAGAATATCAGTGGAAAGTGTGATATGTTTTTTTTGGTCACGTTTATCTGACTGTGTCCACTTCCTGGCCGGCAGATGTCGATGCAGGATCCGAGTGGCCAGGTACTGCCCCCCACCTTCAGACTGCGCACCCCCCCTCTGGGCAGGAGGAGACAGAACCTTCCCGAATCGGAGCGGGACGTGGATAGCTCCGAGTGGACGTCGGAGCAGAGAGCCAAGGCCGTTTCCAGACTGAAGCTGCTGTCTCCGCCCTCGACGCTCTCGCCCACCGGCGCCAGACCGGTGAGTGAACCACGCCCACAAGCGCCTCCCAAACTGAGTCTCGCCTCCTACCTTCTCCACTGTTCCCTGATTGTGTACAGTAATATACAGACATGTACAGGTTAAGCACAGCCTGTAGGAGCTCTTAACCCATTGAAGTGTGAGATCACAATATGTGATTAGAATGCTCTTAACTTCAACATTCTAATGCTGATGTCACAATCACTGCTGGTAATTGACAGCAGTGGAGTTCTAGAACACTAGTGATATGATGAAGTAAATGAAATCATTTAATTCACAAGAAAATTCCACATTCATGGTACAAATAAAAATGGGAATTATGGTCCCTGTCTAATCTCAGGAGAAAAGCTAAAATGGCTTTAAAGGTTTCAGGTTGAATCAGGTCCAAGACCGGCTTCCGAGGTGCTATTATCCACATTCTCGCTGACATATCTAGTGACAGAGGAGAGGCAAGGCTATATTCATCCCTGTGTAAATGAATGAAAGTTTTCTTCTTCTCGCTCTTTACAGGCGATCTACTCGTCGCAGAGCCATCAGATGGCGTACGCGCAAGGTGAGAATGCCGGGCATGCCAAAGTCAGGCGATACCCTGTCATTACCTGCCTCCGCCACGGCAAGATATTCAGCGTTCGCCTTTGCAGTCTGACCGGTTGAGCCAAAATGGAGCTCATTTTAAAAAAATGCAAATGACCCACAACTGTCTCGGCATTGTGACAGTGTCATTTGTGTATGATAGTAACGACATATGCTTGTTGCTCGTTTAGAGTTGAGTCTAATGATTTTGCTCACAAAGCAGCGCCATCTTCCATTCGAAAGGCTAGTTTTAGTCAGGGCTATAACTACCACTGCGGAGACTGTCATGTCCTCTGTGTTTTTTTTTTTCATGTCAATTTCCAAGGCCTATATTATATAAAGCCTACATCAGTTGCAATTAATTCAGGAGGGGAAAAATGGGCTTTGGTATTTTCTCAAATTGAAGGCTAATCTAGAGCCGAATGTACAGCATTTATATATATAAATTGTACCTTCAATTAAATGACTAATTTAAAGGGGAAAAATGAGCATACCATGGTCCTCACTGCAATGGGTGTCATGGCAGAAGCTGATGACCTCACAGAAGTGTGGATTCAGCCGTTACATCACTGACCCTGAACCTGAGCCTGCTCTTGAAACGTGCGGGCTGCCACATTTTCGGTTCTGCCTTGCACCCCGGGCCTTAACCCTGTGCTCGTTTTACAGCAGATAGGGTTGAGCTGGGGCGGGGCATAGGGGCTTGGCACAGGTGCCATTTAAAAAAAAATAGTGAGATCGGTGCGGAAGATAAGTCCTGGCAGCAAACGCTCACAGTCTCTGTTTCCTCTTTCCCCCCCCTTACAGAAGACAACGCTTTTTTGGAGGCCGCAGAACCGGACGACCAGGAAATGGACTACGACAACGTTTGGGACTTTGACAGGGAAAAGGGGATAATTCGGTCCCAGTGGGGCGCGGGAGGCATGAACGGCATGCAGTCGGTGACTACACAGGCGAGGTGGTGATAAAATACGATAAAATACGATATAAACACCCCCCCCCCCACCCCCCCGACCGGAGGTGCACAAGTAGAGGCGTCGTTACTACGCACTGGGGTCTGGAGCTCTTTCGCTCTCACCCTGTGCTTCTTCTTCTGCCGCCGACAATAAATAAAACCCCATTCAGAATAAACCATAGGGAAAAAGTGCCAAAAAATTGTTAAATACGCATATCATAACAGGGCATTTATCCTGTCACTCATTTCTGTACAGTTTAATCAGTATTGCACTAGGAGGGCCCTGTTTATTACAGTAGGGTGTCACTGCTGCACTGGAGTGACCTGGTGGAACCGTACATTACTTTACCTGAAATTTGGGAGCGTTATTTATTTAATTATTTTTTAAAACAAATTGTACAATTTTATTAGTACGATATCTCTGAACTGCACTGCGTATCTGAGTGTCTGTAAAAAAAAGCATTGAATTGTAAAGACTTTCTAACAGCGATTCAGGGATTTAGGGACTGATGTTTTAAGGGTTTTGTAAGACTTCATCCCCACTGCCATTTACATGTAGCATAGCGCCATGTTGTATAATATGTACATAATGTGTAAATTCTTGAAAGTGCTCGAAAATGTTCTATTGTATTATTGATATTTGAGTCTAACCTATAATTTTGTACTATTTAATACTGCTTCAGAAGAGCTGTGTTTGAATGTTTACATAATGTTATAATATGGTGAAGTACAAAGCAATTAAAACAAAATAAGTTTGATTTTTGTATTCAGTGTCTTGTGATCATTATTCTACCATTCCTTTGAAAAACATCATAATTCTCATTCTAGGGTATTTTCTATTGTTATGTATTTATTTAAAAAATGAAACTGAAAACATTTTAGACATTTTAATGGATATCTGTAACTTACAAGTCAAATTATTATAGCTGTGTGTGGTAATTAGGACTGGTTATTGCCAGTCCTAATTACATATACAACAAAAAAAATCACAACTTTTGAAATTCAATGAGCTCCTACATAATACATTACAAGTATAGAAAGGGTCGGTGTGGGTGCACACACCTGATTCTACTAATCAAGGTGCTCAGCAAAGACTCAAGTGGTTGATTAGTAGAATCAGGTGTGTGCACCCACACTGGCCCTTCCTGGATAAGACTGGGGAGCCCAGCTCTAAAACATGAAAAGCACCTAATTAAGAAAAAATTAACTTGTTAAAATTCTGGGATTGCAGCTGAGGTTGGGATGAAATCTAGCATACACTGTGGTCCCCCAGGACCGAGTTTGAGAACCACTGGGATGCAGGAACAGCCTTCAGCTATCATTCAGAAACTCATCAAGACATGTAGTTAAAATATCAATTAGTACATAATTGGGTTAATTAAATGATTAAGAGCAGAAGTTGGCACGTAATCAAAAACAGATTTGGCTCTCCTTGCCTACTTGTATTTTGCCCTGTTCAAACTCCAGTCCTGGAGGGCTTTACTCTATGCTGGTTTGTCTGATTTCCTGTCAATCAACAGCCAAATTAGGCTTTAGAATCAAGGTGTGCGACTCTTTAGCCAATCAGTGACTTACATTAACCATTTATAAGTGCTGGAGCACATCAAAAACCAGTAGACACAGCAACCCAGTTTGAGACCCAGTGAGAAGGAAGTTAAGGTAAGCAGAGATTTCAAACACGTTTGTCATGAGATAAATGATGTTCAGCATTACTATCAGTAACAACATTCAGAGAAGATCTATTCTCAATAGTTTTAGCTTCAAGGCTAAAAGATTCACACTTTTCGGCATCTTTGTAAGGCTTCGTCTTCGCTACAGGTGTCCAAGCTAATTCGAGAGGTATTAAATTCTTTAAAGGAGTACCATGGTGATTTTCACACTTTCTCTGTTTTATGTGCTATTTGCACAAGAGGCATTGAAGAAACACAATGAGCAAAGTATTAAATATGTCCGTTCTGTATTTTTGGAGAAATATGCGTTTTAAATTCATCGTCCCATTTTCAACCGGTTGAGGAAGTTGTCATTTTTCTACGTCACGAATACAGTAACCACTCCTATTTCCACGCCCCATAAAGAAATCTGACAGGACACACCATCCTGCTGTTCAGACAATGCAAATATTTGACTAACGTTAGGTTCACTTAAATTAGAGTTCCTTTAGATTATTTCTGGTTATATTCATTTAGCTAGCTAGCTAACGTTAGCTAGCTAGGATGTTTGCTTTCATAAGGCAATGTTATCGATAACGTTAGCTTGCTAGTTCGCTTTTATGAGGACGTTATAGTTGTGCTTTTATCTTAACTTGGCTAGCTAGATAGCAAAAAATGTAACTGGATACAAGTCAACGTCCTTACCTTAGCTATCTATCGATACTTGATATACTACTAAGCTAGCTAGCTTGTGAAAATTCAGTCTCCCAAAGAGAGCGCGTATCATGGGGGTAGCTATGGTAACGGGGAACGGTCTGTCAATCATAGCTAACTGACAGTTCTCATTACCACGCCCAGACGGTTCGGGTTAATTTTTATAGTGGGAAATTTAGGCTTAGAAAAATACGTTTTAAAGTACATTGAAATGACTGAAGAATAAAAAAATTATGCACATTTGTTTTGTTGTTGCCTGAAGACAACTGGGAAGTGTCACGTTCAACCACCATGGTACTCCTTTAAATCTATATTCCTCTTTCTTCCTTAAACGGCTGAAATACCCATTTCAATTTTCAATTGTTCTGTCTGAAAATATCAGACTTCTCAAGTGGTCTTGTAGCGCTCTCTACTGGAGGCGAATCTCGGTCATTCTGAGAGTTCAGCAAAACCGAATGACGGTTGAGATTATTCTGAAATATCACGTAAAGCTGTTTTTAAATGTTATTTCGCCAGTTCCCCCATCAGTTACTCTACTGGAGAGTAAGTTTAGCGTGTTATCAGTAAAAAAAAAAATGCTGTTCATTTTCTTTCTCTTGAGATTTGCAGTGTGTTCTTGTTTGCAAACGTTTGCAATGACATGTATATTGAAACGAAGTTTTTATTTTGCCGCACTATGTTTAGAATCGCATGATGAACTAAATGGAGATATCTTATCAGACAGTTTACAATTTAATTATCCTCTGCAGATGGGGGTTTTTGTTTTGTAATGAGCAGTCACCCCCCCCAGCACTGCTGCTCAGTACACACACAAATAAACTTCAGCGGGAATTCACATTAATCTTAATTACTTTGCTACGCAGCTAATGAGACATGTCTACGCCATCCGCACTAGCCCATCAGGAGTACAAGAGGGAAGAAAAATGCAGTTCAGTGGATTCAATATGCTGAACAGGAATTCGGAGAGAAAAATGTGCATTCCTTCATTTTGTTTTGAATAATTATTTTGTATGCAAAAAGGTTACATCGTCAACAAGAAAATATGATAGCATGGAAAAATAAGAGGGTTCAACTCTCTTTTAATAATATACATCATTTGATGTTATTACTCATATGTACAATATTACAAATAAAACCACCAATGCAATGACGTCTAATTGGTTTCATTGTGCACATACCAAAGACACAAACTCCTATAACACCGTACTCCACACAGGCAAATCTATGAAATTATTACTCACTCAAAAAAGGCAGTCAGTTTCCTGCAAATGCTGCCTTGCATTCATAAATAATTAACATATATCATTTATAATATGATTATTTACAACTAAAAAAACATAAGGGGTATTTACAAATAATTTAAATTCAGTGCTCATTCATTATTTTAATGAAATAATACTGCATATCCATTCATACTGTTTGACCTACTAAAATATCTATCCGTGTAAAATTACACCCAACTGCATCTCTTCAGTATCCCTCATTTATTCAGCTGTATTCTAACCTCTTTTTTTCTGGAACACAAATCATGTGCAGCCCCCTCTTGTTTGGTACAGTAGCTATGTGCTACATTACCATTAGAATTCTGCCGCAAATTTGCCTCAACTGTCAACTTTTTTCATTTCTACTGCACAAATGCTCCTTCTCTTTTGAAAAGCTTCACAAGTTCCCACTTACTCAACACTAACATTATTGCTCTTTCTTAATACTTTCCTATGTCTTCTCAAATGTGACATTTTCGACACACGTGTGTTATTTTTAAATATAAAAATATAAATAACCAGCACCTTTCTTTTTGTGCAACATTTGAACATGATAGAATGTTTTAGAACAAATTGTTGATTTTGGTCATAAGTTTCAGCCATACAGGGGGCGACAGAGGGCTCGTATGGAACGAACACGAAAGGATCAAATAACATTTGTCAAAAATGTTGTAAAACATAAAATGTTCTTTCTTTAGTCTAACTTCACTCACAAAAGCATTACTTTTGTCATGGAAGCTACCTCGCAAAACGCAGGGTGAGCCGCTCTGAACTATTACAAAAAAAACAAAAAACAAAACAAACACAATGCACAACAGCCATTTTCCTTTCTCGTTAGGAAAGGGACATCGGCTACCGGCAGGACGTCCGTGCAGGCGAACAGATGAAGGTGATTTGTTTTCGGGTTGCGCTTGGGGAGGAAGCAGAGCTGAGCAATGCAGACAGGCTTGCTGGTCCACGTGACGCACCCCGGAGGAACCGCAGGTAATCGACATCACGCTTCCTTCCCTGCGTCCCTGACGTACCTCCGCAGGTATCGGATGGCAGAGAGCGCGCTAATGTTTGCCAACAGAGCTGCAAGGTATTCCAGAGAAAATGAACTAATTACAGGAATTAAGTATTATGCAACTTATCATGTACTGTTCGTGTAGATGTGTCCACTGGCACAAATATCTAGTCATGTTTCTACTAGAAAAGACAGGTAAACTCTTAAAGACCAAAGGGCTTTAAAGGAGTGTAAGATTACTCATTAAAGACCCTCAGTGGCTAAGGTATTACATTTATCTGCAAGGCAATCTTCCAAAAAAAGTGAAAAACTCAGGACATGCACCAGCAGAGAGAAATTTAACATTTCTTTATTTATGGAGAAATTCTGTCGTTATGACAGGTAAATATGCAATTTGACTGGTTTTTATATTGACGTCAGAACTGTCCCACGCACAGTATCTGAAGCTGATTTAAGGCACATACCTGCTTTCCAGGTGTCGGAATCCTGTGGGTTGGCTGTCTTCAGCACCCAAGAGGCAAAGGAAATGCAGATCAAACACATATCTGACTGTCTGAGGGGCAGGAGAGGGGCGTCTGCAGTCACTGGGAGAGAAAGCAAAAAGTGATAAACTCAGACAGGCTCACTCATTACCTTACGTACACATGCAAATAGAACCCGTTTATATTCAAAGAGGAAACGCGTCGTTTTCATGCTGTTCCATGTAACGGAGACTGAATATACTGACGGGATATTCTCTGTGACCGTATGTTGCTGTATGCATATTCAGTAATGCCATTGAATAATTGCTACAATACTCAGGGACCTGGGTTTTTTTTCAGTCCACTGAATAATCTAAATGAAGGGGGTATTACATTGAAGAATGATGGTTTTATTCTTGGTTGTTTAAACCATTTGAGCAGCAGTGGTGTGGAAGAAATCATTCAAGGTCCCACTTCTCCCATAGTGTCTGTCTCACTGAGAGATTTACTGCGCATGGACAGTATACTCAGGTAAAATTAGGCAAAGGCTTCTTTAAAAATAATTATAATTAACATAATGCAAACCAAAGCAACAAAATACAAAAAAAAATTAAGAAATGTATCCAGAAATGTGCCCTGTGCCCTTGGGTCCAGCATCTGGAAGATTTAACCCTTTTGAAGAGTAGGGTTTTTTTGGAATGTTTTTTCAAAATTCTAAGAACTCTGTCACTTCCAGTTACCAGCAGTGACTATTACATCGGTATTGGAATGTTCAGTTAAGAACACGTCTGAACATACTTGTCTTGTATCTTAAAGAGTTAAAGGACCGTTTCCTTCGCCACATGGAGCCTGTCTATTTATACTTCCCCTTCAAAGGCAGATATGTCAGTCACTCTTGGCACAACACCAGTGTGAAACGGGCTGCTGCTTGGCATGAATGAGAGGTCATGAACAGCCATTCTGCTGGTCCAAGGGTAGCTGAACGACCACTACGTGCGCAAAGTCAGGTTTCATTCACTGGCAAAACTGTAATTCACCAGCCACCTTGTAAAACACGCATTAAGGGATATCCAGAACAGTTAAGAAATAAAATCCCTCATAATATGATAACAGGTATCCCACTACACACCCGATTATCCCACTGAATAACACAGCTGTAGACTGGGCTGTTAAATTCAGTATGATTAAGAAAATATGCTTATGTATCCACTATGTGCGTATATAATTGCACAAAGGCTTACTTGGAACAGCAACGGCCGTCTGAAGATCGGTATATCTTCTTTGCTGCTCTTCCAGTTCTCTAAAGATCTGCTCTTCTAGGCAGTATAGAGGTCTCTGAGGGCTGACCGCTCCGTGAAAATCCCCAGCACTGTCCGTGAAGATGGTGCTGATGACAGACCTCCCCATCTGAACCGCGGTTACCAGCACACGGGAGGCGGGCCCTTCATTTGAGCCGGTCGTGCCCGTGAAGCGCATTCGTCTCAGAGAGAGGGGGTTTCTCCAGAAAAGACTCTCTCCCCAGTCACTGCTCGCGAAGAAGTGTTCGTACATGTCTGGAGCCTCTGCAGTGTCCACGGGGGGCTCACCGGCACCCTTGTCGAAGCGCGTGACCACCCTGATGGGTCCCTGATCGTCGTCGCTGTCCTCTTCGTCGTCAGAATCACTGGACGAACTGTCGGGGAAGAAGTAGTCGTAAGCCTCGGGGAACTGGAGGTTTCTGTCGGAGGAGCTCGAGCAGGATATCACGGCAACCGACTCGGTCTGCTCGCCACCCGTCCCCTGGATTAACGGAAAGAAAAAATTTCCCGTCTCGAACTCGGAGAAGAAGTGGTCGTACGTCTCGGGGACCGAACCTCCGTCACCTGCGGGTACCTCCGTGTGCGATGCGTCCGCCTGGCCGACCCCGGCCTCGCTAGCGCCAAAGAAATATCCAAAGATTTCACGGAAAGGCATCCCATAACCCCCTGCTGTAGCCCCATCCCCTGGGAGAGAAGATTCTACTGAGCTTTTCCTAGCACTTCTGCTTTCCAGAGGCACTGAAGTGCAGTTTTCTTTAGGCCTTTGAAAGGTGCCACTGGACTCCCGGAGAACTTCCTCCTCAGTAGTAGTAGTAGTGACCAGGGAGGCGCTTGTGACACGTGGTTCAGCCTCCAGAGCTCGTAGATTCTGCACACTTACATTCTTGCACATCCTCCTTAAGCCCTGATGGGCCTTGTCCGAAAGGAAAGGTGGGGTGATGGTGTCTCCAGGGTACAGCGGCGGCGTCTCATGGGTGCCATTGTCCATTCCTGGGCCAGCGGGGTGTAACTCGCTTTCCCACAATACCCCTCTGGAGTTGCACGACCCAAGTGACCTTTGACCTGGTTTTTTGGCTTCCTTGGGGTCCAGACTGGATTTCACACTGGCACTGTGGGACAGCAAGCGTTCTTCCTCAAATTCTGGAATGGTAGACATGTCCACACATGAGCGGTCAAGCCTGGAGTCCTCCAGATGGGAGGAGTTGCCAGAGTCTCCAGCGTCTGATGTGTCTGTCGGGGCACTGTCCCGTGACAAGACCCTGGGGGCATTGCTGGATGACCTCAGATATAATATGTCATTAATGGTCAGCTTTTCCATTTCCTTCCAAAAGGCGGACATAGAGTGAACTGGGCGTTTGGTGTCCAGTGGTTTGTTTGGCTCGTTGGTCTCCAGTGGTTTGGCACTAGCTGTTAACTCCAGGGGAAGAGATGGCTCACATTCTGCACTGCTGTTGACTTTGGCTTCAAGGGTGTGAAGCACTGGCTTATCTACGGATTGCTTGTTCTGTAGTTCAGGCCCCAACACCGTCTCCACTTCATTCACTGCTGAAATGTCTATCGAGGCCTGCTGTGGCCTCTTTGCACACTCCACAGTGCTGGTCCGTGGCAAATTTTCGCCCTTTCCTTGCAGCCAATCGTCTGCTTTACTGGCTTTGTCACTGTTAGAATCAGGCAGAGCAATAGAATTAACCGAGCTTCCATTACCATCACTTGCAACAGAGCTTTTGGTTAAATTTATGCCCAGACCATTGGCAGCATTATAAGTGCCCGGGGGTGCTGGTGCTGGTGCTGGGACAAGGTCTGACTGTACCGGTATTTGTGTATCTATCAGTTTTGGTGTTTGAAACGGTAGTGCTTTATCACCGGTAACCACTGAGGGCTTATGATTTTCTGATGCAGCACAGCTGGTTTTGGGGCCGATGTTTCCAAACTCTGTTTTAGCTTGACACTGACTGGTTGTTTCATTAGAAACTTTTATTGGCACATTATTAAACTCTTCTACATCCTGATATTCTGGGGGGCTTTCTTCTTCATCTGAGTTTGGACACTGTACATCTACTGGGTACAATTCATCACACCAACTGGGCCCATGACCACCAATGTTGTTTAAAGACGATGATATCCCTGTAGGCACAGGTAGATTTGCAGTATTGGGCATCTGTATGAACTCTTTGGGCAGTGAAATCTCTGGACTTCTGATGATATTCATATTTTTCTCTTGTGAGAATGTTGGTGAACTTTGTCCATGTGTTACTTCCTGTTTGTGTTCTGGAATGTTTTGATTCCTAGAATCTTGTGAACCACTCATACCTCTGACAAATGGTTGATTACACTGTGGTGCTTCTGCTGAGCTGGATGTCTCCAACAAGACATTGCTGAGTTTACAACCTGCTTTGCCATCCTCTGGTGAATTCATCTGCAAATTTGGTTTATTTTGCAGCATCTTCTGATCTGGGGAACTTTCCTCTGTGATATTATTAAATCTATCAGATTCCGTGAGAGGAAATTGTTCAGAACCATTTCTGGATTCAGGTCCAGATAACCCAGAGCACTGTGGTGATACTGGACCATGTTGGATCATGACACCACCTGACTGCAAGCACTCATGACTATTATCAGGTTGTTCACATGCTGTCAGGTTGTGCATTTCTGCATTGCGTGCAGGTGTGCAAATTTGCTGTGAATGATTCCGAAAATCATGCCCAGGTCCGTACTGCTGCTGATTCGTAGAGTTTGGAATGTTCTCTTTGCTACGCTCTCTGAGCCTCGTGACTGGCTCTTCAAAGTCGCGATTGTGTCCGGCTGCGTTCGATTCGGCCCCATATTCTTTGACGCTACGCCCCTTTGACAGAAGCTCGCTGCTTCTGGGAACTGTCCCGAAACTTTGAGTCATTTGGTGCGCAGAAACGCTCTTACGCTTACTCCCGGCCTTGTCCACACAAGCTCTACTGTCATGCCACGACACAGCCTCTCCCTGCCCCGCAGCTCCCAACATTTCCACTTGCTTCTCGCTCTCAGTTCTTCCTCTGAGGCCCTCAGAGGCCTGTCCCACCACAAGAGGGGCACCACTGCTCCTTGCCCGTTTCCTCTTTTTCTTTACCGAAGGGGAGCTAGCGCTGTCCCGGCCAACTCCCGCAGAGACAAACATGTGTTCTTTTTGTTCATTTTCTGATTTTACTGTGTGGTTCTCAGCTCCAGCAGCCGTGTCCACGCAGAGCACTGCCTCTGGATCAGTTCGTAATTCCACTTGGTGACCATCCAATGAAGTGGCCTCCTTCAGAAATGCCTGACTTTGACTTGTCATTGTGCCCTCACCAGTTCTGGGCTCTGTGCCATTCATGTCTTTGAGTCCTGAAGGCTGTAATTCTTCCACAGTAGGCTTTCTGCTGAGTCCAAACTCATCATTGCTGGTTGTTGAGCATGATGGTGCGGCCTTCAGTAATTCGTCACCTTCCTTTTCCTGCACCCACTTCTCATTCACAGCCCAGTCCTCCTCCCTGATAAACAGTTCTACAGTGGGCTCAGCCAATCCGAACACGTCATCTTCCTCTGATTCAAGTTCTATTGACTTTCCAGCTCTGTCGCGATCCTTTTCTCCTCTTACGGTTGAAATGGCGCCGCCTACTTTGTCCTCTTTAGCTGTAGGGCTAAAGCTAAGAGCTGAGCTGTCACTCTGGGACTTTGCCTGAGAGAGCTGTGGCTGATTGCCAAGCTCCTTGGCAGGTTCCTCAAGGTCACAGACCTCCTGCCATGTCTCTTTAGGCTTAGCTTCTGCAAGAAAGCTCCCACCCCCTCCCCCTTCGAAGCTCCTGAGCCTCTCAAAGAACACGTTTATGGACTCCAGGTGGGTGTCCTCCTCACTGCAGGAAAGAAGGTCCTCGGGACCAGGATGGCGACACGCGCTGAGGTAGCGTTCCACAGGCAGGCCCGTGCGTTCCGGGGGCTCGTCGATGGACCAGTCGTGTTCGGGGGGGTTCCCCTCCTCAACGGGGCGCGAGCGGGGGGATGCGCCATCGTCAGCGTCGCTGGTGCCCGAGTCGTCCGGTCCCGCCACGGCGGGGGGCAGCAGGTCGCATTCCTCGCACTCCTGATAGAAGAGGTCCCAGTCGCGCTCCGAGATCTGAACGCTGTAGTCAAAGTCGTCCATGGCGAGGGCGTGGCCACTTGCCACACTGACATCTGCAAAAAAAACAATTTAATTAAATATTACAGCTTTCAAATTTACAGAACTAGATTTTTTAAATATACAGTATATGGAAATTCTGTCAGGACCACTGTCATCAAGTAGAACTTTATTGACAATAAAGGCAATACAGTTATGTTTGGCGGTATGGCTCTGTTCTGGAGCTCTCCCGCCAACCACGCAGCCCGCGTGGATAAGGCCGGGAGGCCAGCAGCCAAACCCCCCCTTAGGGGGTACACACAGAACAGATCCAGCAGCAAAGCAGTTTTTAACACATATGAATGGAGCAAATGCAATTTCTTAACATATAAGGATGGAGCAATACAACTTCTTAACACATAGGAATGGAGAATGCAAATTCTTGACGCATGGGGATGGAGCTGGGGTGGTGGAGGGGATTTACGAAGCAACGTGCAGCGCTTGCATGCAGGAGGAGCAGCCGAATGAGTAGAGGGAGCCTGTTTAAGTAGACCGCCCTGTTAGTGAATGTACTGTGATAGGCGAACATCACTCAGCTGAGCCATCAGCTGATTCGGCCGGAGCGCTTGACTCTCGTGACCTGCCAGAACTACGCGATGCTCCATATTATGTACCTTACACTAAACAGCAGAGTTTCAATATAATGATCTGTTTGTCAAAACTGTTAGAATACACACTAATGCAATAAAATGAAAATTTTCTTTTAAGAATCTTCTTAGATCACGGTGATTACAGATTGCCAGAAAACTAAATAAAATGTTACATGAATGAAAACTGAAAACATGGATAAACAGGAAGGAAAACTGCAGTCCACACAGAGGGATGTGCAACGTACAGAGCTCAGTTACGAGATGCTATGCTATCATAGCGCTTGCTCAGTGCTAGCATGTTTCGTCTATTCCCCAGTTTAATATTGTTGCTCCATATCCCTTCACCACATAAAAGGAAATCGCAGTCAAGAGCTAGTTAGAGGACCAATGGGAACATAGGAGAAATTCTTAACTAAAGGCAACCCGTCCTGAAGTAGAGCTGATCAGAAGGGCACAGTACTTCCTATCCCAAAATACAACACGCAGTCGTGCCAGGGTTTTTGGAAGCACAAAGGTCACATGATCAGCCGCCTCCACAGCTGACTTATGATACTGTAGAATTACATCACGATCCATGCCACAGTGGAAAATTATATATGGTCCAACTCTGAGTACCAGGGATGGTTGAACTGGAAGAAATGCTTTGTTTGATACCAGCATATATATTTATCTGTTGAAATCTATATATGAAGCTCCTGCAAATTCTGAAGGTTTTATGATTAAATCTGCATTTGTTTAGTAAGACTGAATTGTATGGTTTCATTTATATCCTATCCTCATTTTGACTTTTCTGGTTTGTTCATCTTTGGCTATTGTCGACTGGGCATCTCAATATGTCACCTAAACTTGGCTGTCGTAACTGTCAATACCCTCTCTCTTTTGCGGCTACTCTTTCAATGGAGCATGACATCAGATTTAAAACAAAAACAATCATTTTAAGTCGCACAAGGTAATCAAGGTACTCAATCTTGCTCAAAGCTGTTGAGCTAGCATCTCAAATAAGCATCTTAGGCATAGATCAATATACAGTTTTTCATTTTTCACTTGTAGTTTCCACACAGTACATCGCCAGTATCTCAGTAAAAGGAGCCACAACATCTTTTTATGCCTTCTCTAGTATGCTGTAGAGCGCTGATCTTCCTTCCAGGTCCTGGTGAGCCACAGGATCTGTTGGCTTTTGTTTTTGCCTTCATATCAGCGACCAATTCAGACCCGAGTAAGTTGAGGTGAGCTAACTGTGTAACGAACAGCTTTAATGAATCAGTCAAGTGACATGTGACAACAAAAAACTCTGTGACTCTCCAAGACCAGGAAGGAAGATCATGAGGCCTGAGAAGCTGTAGAGGCCTGGCTTTGTGTGAGTGCAGGTGTATGCTCCTACCTGTGGAGGTGGCCGCTGTGCTCCTGTCCTGCAGTCCGGCAGAGTCTGTGATGGGTGACCGTGTCCTTCAGTGCCTGCCTTCGCCTGTGGCGGAGTGAGGTCGATCGCACCCCCCTCCCGATTAGTCCTTATAAATATAGCAGTTTCTCTGGCCTTAGGCTCTGAGGTACTGACCCCCCCCCCCACAGAGGTGTACAGTTTCAGCACCTAAAATAGAAGCCGCTGCTGGCGAGCGCGGTGAGCGGGGTCTGTCACGTACCGCCATTGTTTCCCGAGCTTCTGATTGGACACCGTTACCTAACAGCAGATTTATATCACAGGTATGCCCTTTGCTATGAATTTATAGAACACTGCAACCGAGCACACTTTGTCTTCCGGAGAAAAGAATGCTTGGAAAGTTTTTTTCAGGTAATCCAAAAACAATTACAGGTGCTCTTGGAGTAGGACTGTCAGAAGAAATGTATGCCCAGAAAGGATATGATATAAAAATCAATGTCCAGGCGCTCTGTATAAATGTGCAGATCGATGCACCTCCTTGGCAGTAAAACGGTGCCAAAAGTTTCATTAAAAGTGCCAGGATTTTGATTATTCCTCGATTTCTTCACTGTGGAAATAAATGTCCTTTTGGCCTACTGCACTCTATATTCCATAGCATCGGTTTTCACGCTTGAACAGAGTCCATCAAACACGTGAAATAGCGCGGGCGTCATGTTACATGGAGCAGAGCCCATAAAGGCTGCAGCAGCTGATCCGCCTGACAGCGGCACGAGGAGTCACAAGGGGGAGGGCTGCGCAAGGTGGGCGTCACATGACCCGCTGGAGTCGTCACCCTTATGATGTCATAGAGACAGCCTGTGCCTATTGGCTCAGGTCCCCCCCGGAAAGCCTGCTGAGCCTCTGTGCCAGTGGAGCCAGAGACATGCTAATGGAGAGCACTAACACTGTATCAGCTCAGTTCAGTTTATTAGCGCCATTTACACATACAAAAATACATGCATAGGAAATTGCTTCCGAAAACTGACAATGGCCTAAGGCAGTGGTGTCAAACTCGTGCCATGGAGGGCCGTGTGTATGCAGGTTTTCATTCCAGCCTCAGATCTTGATTATATAATTAGTTTCATTATTTGCTGAATTAGGGATGCAGGTTTGTGCACAATGGTGACCCGACGTCTATGGTGACCCGCATTGTCTAAATAAAAATTTTCTTATATTCTGTGCTTCAATGCAGTTAAACGCATATGGCTGAATGAGTAATTGGACTCAATTAAGGCAGCATTAATTGGTTGGAATGAAAACCTGCATACACACGGCCCTCCATGGCACGAGTTTGACACCACTGGCCTAAGGTGTCACAAGGAGAGGGCTGTACAAGGTGGGCGTCACATGACCCGCTGGAGTCTTCATCTAGCACTTTAATTGCAATGGTATCATTATTTTGATATTGTAGCTTGCCGTCATGCCTCCTAGTTTGACTTACCATAACTTTCTGACCTGGCCTATGCTTACTATGTGAACTGGACTTAATGTGTTCATGGCTATGGATAACTGTTACATAATGAGTATTGTACCTTATCGGACCTGTGATCCATAGTTGTTCCAATGACCTTCGGTATGCACTTATTGCACGTCTGGCAAATAAGAGTAATGTAATGTGCTACTGTAGCAGAATCATGGTGCTGCATAGGAGGCAGGTAGGGTGGTGTTCAGGAGATGTATGGCGTCAGCGTAGAGAAAACTCTGGAGTGGAGAGTTTGTGGTGTCCTGTGAACACCTGTGCATGTACCCAGCTTGCGTAGGCAGGGGGTTCACCAGTGCATCCAATGCACTCCAGGCAGAGTCCCAAAACTCTGTGAATTGCGCGATTAGGATTCAAACACGGTCACAGCAACATGAACAAATCACTGAACTGTTATAAAACCCGTCCGATTAGCTTACAGACCTTTTCAGTCAGCTGATCAACAGGTTTTCTTTAAGCGGCCTCAAGATGGCGGAAGAAAATTGGAGCTTATGTGTGGGCAGTTTTCATTCTGCCTCTGTGTGTGATTTTGCTGATGTTAAAATGATATGAGCACATGCTATCATTCCAATTAAGAACTATGAAAAAGCATTGCTCTTTTTTGGTGGAAAAGGCTGTCTTCCTTCATTACTCGTTTTTCATAGACCAAGAGAATCCTGCCTTTTATTTTAATAATTTACTTGGACATTATTGTACTGAATGGTTAATATGACTTATTAGCTACCAAAAATGTGATTAGACAAGGATACCAAAATAATTCATCAAAAGCTTTTGCCTGTTGAAGTCCAGCAGTGCAAATAGTGTCCTCTTGTGGTCACTAGTGGAAGTGTAGGAAACTTCAAATACATTTCTAGTATGAGCAGTTCAGCACTTTTGATATAACACCTTTTACGTCTTTACTAAACACAATATACAGTAATGAATCACAAAAAAACAACTACCACCTTTTAAGTGAAATGCTTGCCAAAAGTTTCAAAATACAACTAATTAAATTGGCCAGCCCTAATGCTAAATTCAGCCTGCTCTCTATCATCAGTACAGTAGCCTACGTGTAGGCTACAAAATGTACAAGTTCTTGTATATTTGCAACTTAAATAAATACCGATAGATAGCCTACTGTAGATTAGTGGTTCTCAACCTACGGCCCACAGGTCAAAAGTGCGGTAATAAATTACATTTGGTTGCTATAGATTCCGTCTTTTTAAAAAAAGAGAAAAAAAAGAAATGGAAGCCCCACAGAGAGCGTGTTCTAGTTACGTTAAACGGTTTGGATTGGAATAAATTCGCTAATGGTTGCAGATTTTTTACGAAAGTAGGCAACTGAACTTAATTGGACGTAGGCTATAACGAGCGTCATTAGAACACGCTTTCGCCATCCACTCGATCAAACTTCCACCAGTACGGTCAGAATGAAGCTATATGACTGTGTTATGCTACACAGCTGAAATGGCGTGACTTAACTAATTTCCCACTGCTGAATGAGAGGCTGTTTTAGAAACAGAAGAGCGAGAACGATTCGGAGGCAACAGTGAATCAGCTGGAATCAAATGTCCTCTCTCGTTTAACAGATTTCTAAAAGCTTAAATTTTATCAGAGAATCATTGACGTTCCGTATGGAAAAATTTCAGTTTAGTGTTACACCGCGGAAGAGGCAAGACAGCAAGGAGAGTTTCAGCTTCGAACTGCAAACTAATCAGTGCCAGAGCTGTTCACATTTAAACCGCAAAGTATCAAGAACATGTATTTTTTTTTTCTTAAACCACCTCCGCAAACAGTCATTTCATAACAGGACACACATTGATATGAAGTACCATGAGGGTTAATAGCTCCCCCTTGTGGAGAACTGCTTGCTTAACTTGAGGGAGTGACTGAGTGAGTTTCAAGTCAGGACCATGAGGTGCTTCACATATTAAAATAAAATGATGTTGAAATGTAAGTTTCATGTAATATGACATTTAACATATTTCGGTTACCATATAAATGTACCAGTTATTTCTGTTAAATGAGAAAAAGCCAAAAGCGAGACAAAATTCCAAGAAGAATCATACAGCGCTTTATTTTGTCCAGTTTTTGGCAAATCATCCCTGCAAAGTGAGGATGTGCAGGGGTACATGTGCTAACATCCCTGCTGCATGTGCTAGCATCCCTGCTACATGTGCTAGCATCCCTGCTGCATGTGCTAGCATCCCTGCTACATGTGCTAGCATCCCTGCTGCATATGTTAGCATCCCTGCTGCATGTGCTAGCATCCCTGCTGCATATGTTAGCATCCCTGCTACATGTGCTAGCATCCCTGCTACATGTGCTAGCATCCCTGCTACATGTGCTAGCATCCCTGCTGCATATGTTAGCATCCCTGCTACATGTGTTAGCATCCCTGCTACACATGCGTTAGCTTCCCTGCTGCAGGCTTGTCCACCAGCCCCAGGGTCGGCCAGGAAGAGCCCCTCCTAGCCTGGGGGCTACGACAGCACCTTCTCATCCTTAACCACTTCAGCACACAGCAACAACAGCACACACTGCTCACACTGTGCCTAATAAATCCAGCATATCCGGGGGGTCAGGGCGCAAAGTCCGCCAACTCATCCTCACACCTGTTTAGGCTCCCCCTGAAATGAGTCTCTCTGGATGGTTCCTGTTAAACACAAAATGGACACATTGTAATTATTTAGGAATTATTAATAAGCCAACAGATATAGCAACCCTGAAGCATGTGCAAATGGTTATAATGCCATTATTACCCCTTTATTACTGCTTTATTACCGGCTTAATTACCCCAGCTGTGAGACACACAGATGTGCTCTCCCTTGTGTGATTCTGACTCCATGTGTTTCTTATTCGAAGCTACTGGCTGGTCACTCATACAGTCTCTTACCTGCACGGTCCCCATCCAGAAAACATTTTAACTTCACCACATTTTGGCTGCCAACCAGAAGAGCTTGAGGTGAAAAGACAAACAAACTGGATCAGAAAATAAGATTTCCTTTTCCACTGCAGAGCCCTGTAAGTAGGTAACAGGGAAAAGAAACATTTCTGGGTGAAAAGAATGCGGAATTACCATTATTACTTTCCTGTGCATCCTCATCCTCAGCTGCACTGAATCCTGGGACAGCAGAGATAACCAGGAAGTGACGTGGTGCTTTTGGTGGCTGTGGCACAGAATCCCAGGTACTGGTGCTGTTTTTGTGCGCTGTATTAATTGGTAATTCTTCTTGGTGAAGGTCAAATCTAAAATGCAGAGACAGACGGAAAGAGACAGACAGGCAGGCAGGCAGGGAAGGGAGGCAAGAGACAGACAAAAAAGACAGACACACAGACAGACATACAGACATTTAAACATTGGAAATTTCAGTCGGTCTCCGTGGAAACGCAGCAGCAGCAGCAGCTGCGTTTCAGGGCCTTCCACACTCGGCTGAAGAAGCGCCTGACTCCTTTCTTCTCCTCCTTCTCCTCTGAAAAAGACGAGGGAGAGACTCCTTTCAGCACCGCCTCTCTGTGTAGACGTCTCTGTGCCGGGAGCTGCTCTTTAACTGTGATTATTTAGCCACCGGGTGCAAAAGGAAAGGAGCATTTCCAACAGTGTCCACCCAGCGTATGCTATCTGTGACTCACTGTGAGGGAGGTCCAGGAGTGCATCACCCGCGGAAGTGTCCAGTGGAACAGGGATCTCCATGTCAAACTGCAACCACACACACATCTCATTAAGCACTGTCTGGAACATCTCAACTGTACGATCACACTTTCTGCATGCTTTCCTCTTTAAAAAAAAAACTTCTTATCAGGACATTTGTCCATGTTCCACAATTGGAAATAACCAATCACAGCCAATCGAGCCAAAAAATAATTGCCAATCAAGTCCTGATAACATCACTGATTGGCAGACATGCTGTGCAAGGTGCTGAATCAGTGGGAGGAGCTTTTCATACAGCACTTACTCCATCTGGCTTTCCTCCCTCCTCCACCAGAGGTTCCTCAGTCATGGGGATCCCCCCCAGCGTTGCCATGACCACATCAGGTAGCACCGTTGATGTCATTGGTGCCTCACTTTCCACCTGTGGTACCAGTGGTGAGTCCATATCCTCCTCAGATGTCATGCAGGAGTCTACTTCCTCAAGTGATGTCATGACTGCATCACTGTTAACCACTGATGTCATTGGTGAGTCAATTTCCTCCAGTGATGTCACGCAGGAGTCCATTGCTTCACTTTCCACCACAGATATCATTGGTGAGTCACTGTCCGCCAGTGATGTCATGCAGGAGTCCATTTCCTCTTTTTCCACCACAGATGTGATTGGTGAGTCATCCTCCAGTGATGTCACGCAGGAGTCCATTTCCTTCTCTGAAGTTGTGGATGCCTCACTATCAACCACTGATGTCTTGTCTTGGGTCTCTGGCGTCTCTGGTTCCACTTCAGTGTTCAGAGGATCTTCTGCCGCAAGGACGTTCTCTTCCTCCTCTTCCTCAGGCGTGGCAGGGCCGGCTCTCAGCGCGGTATCAGCAGCCGTGAGGAGGGCCTTGGCGATGGCGGTGGCGATGGCGGAGGTGACGGCGGCGCTGCTCCCCCTCAGGGCGGCCTGCAGGGCCCCAGGGGAGCCGGTCTGCTCCAGCAGGTCTCTGTGGAGCCCCCCCACCATGCTGGGTCTGGCCCACCTCCAGCACTGCGCCCCGAAAGCCCGCTCCTCCGCCCATCCCGCAGCGCGCAGGTCGTCATGGACGCACACGGCCACGCCCACCGCCACCTCGCTGAAGGCCCTGCTCGACGCTCTGCGATTGGCTGGCTCCATGGCGGCGCCGAGCAGGCCGGTGACGGCGTCCCCCACCACCGCTGACAGGGTGTGGGGGGTGCGGGCGAGCGGGTGTGCCAGCGCCTGTGCCAGCTCTCGCAGTGCCCGACGCGCCACAAAGCGGGCATCACAGTACCACCTGGAGTAGCTCTCTGCAGCTGCTGCTTTCTCCAGAGCTGCAGACTCCCTGCAGAGAGAAACCGCTTCATTAGTGTCTGAAGCTCTTCCAGCCTCTAAAGAGACAGATGCACTCTGATGAGGGAGAGAGAGAGAGAGAGACGTACAGGTCAGCGAGAGCGGCACGCTGGGTATCCTGGGCGCTCATCAGAGGGGCTTCTGAGCTGCTGGGACTCATCCCTACATCTCTGCAGATGTCCTGCAGCTTTAACCTCATATTCACCTCCCAGGCCTGAGCACAGCACAAGGAGATCATTACTGACACGCCATTACATCTACTGACAGACCCATTACACACCGACAGACCCATTACATGTACTGACAGACCCATTACATCTACTGACAGACCCATTACGCACCAACAGACCCATTACATGTACTGACAGTATGCAATGGTGTGGTAACCTTGTAATTACAGATATAGGGATTGAGCAGAATGCAGTTAGCTGCTTGGCAGTAGCCACACATTGTACCTCACACAGTTTGCTAATAAAATTGTTCCTGCTTCATAGCATCCTTCTCTCTGGACGTTACACTGC
>NC_057943.1:6633953-6796453 GCF_018555375.3 Anguilla rostrata | reverse complement strand
GTAAATTCAATTGGAAAATATTATTTTTAAATATAAGCGATTTCATCAAAATCGCTTATATTTTCACAAGATAAAACGAATAGATTTAGATACATTTTTAGGAAGATTTGTTTTTTTCGAGACCGATTGATTTGATCGCACATGCCACATACGGTCCCACCAGCGTTAGTGCGTTTCCACAGAAGGTGCTACCAGACATTGATTAACGCGTTTAGGCGATTTGCTCGGTTCTGCTTCAGGCTAACCCAGACAACGCTTATCACCAGACGCACAAATCCAGTTTTATTGTCTACGTCAGACTCGTCGCGACGTCTTTTAACAAATGGGTGTGCACCAAGTGGATTTTCATTAATTCGTCAACCCTATAAGTTAACCTTTTATTCAAATGTGGCTGTAGATAGAAATCTGAGAAATAAAGCGAAGGATATGAATTGCATTTCTTCACGTGTAGCCTACGTAGAACACTAGAGCTACATTATATAAAATGTTTATTCAGAAAACTAAGAAATTATTAGAAAAATATGATGCACCATTTTGACATTTACATGGCATGTACTGTTGAACATGTCTTTGGAAAACTTCACTCATAAGTATGTCTACGTGTTATTAGTTTATATTATATTTTTTGTTCGATGAGCGCAACTTCCCTGCCTTGCTGACATTCTAAAAACCTTCAGGAGCAACATGTCAAAAAGCACCATCGTACCAAAACGCTCAATTTGCCAAAGCACACGTGGCCACAAGATGGCGTACAAGCTCTTGAAATTGGTTTTAGGTGCGAGTTCATTCTCTTGGATGGAATAAGTTTGTTCACAAGCATTCACAACGAACATTAACGGAAACTCCTCTCTTCTTTCATATCTTTTGTTACTTTTTGGCGTTTAGACGAATCTACGTGGTAAGGACAGATTGAAGTTTGAAGTCTTGCAAACTTTGATTTCACTTTGAGGGGAGAAGCTTCTCTAAGAAGCTACAGACATACAGGCCAAAAAAGCAGAATATCACAGAAAGTAAAAGTGGGTGTTCATGTCAGACTTCTCTCATAGACCGAAAAGCAAAATATAGCATGTGGGGATGGGGTGGGATGGGAGGGCTATGGAAATTAATTTAAGCCCCCCTTGTCTATTTTCAAATTCCTCAGTGCTGTAGTTTTTCATACACAGTTGTCCCCACAGCGTAATGTACACCCCAGGGACCTGGTGCTGACTAACCCCAACCCAGAGCCTTCTCCTTAGCCACTGGGAGCATCTTCCTCAGGTTAACTCCTCCTCCTCCTCTTCACAGTCCTGGTGCCAGATACTCAGGGCTGGAGAAATAGGCCCGCGTTTCGCTGGCTCCTGTTCCCATGCGACGAGATCTCTCTGTGAAAAAGATCAAAGGTTTCCTAATGGCCAGGGACAGGGCCGGGGACTCAGGATTATTTTTAGAATCTGGCTTAGGCTGGTTTAAAGGGACTCTTCTTCTTCTTCTTCTTCTTTTTTTACGCGACCTTTAAAGCCTGCTGATTAGCCGCAGACAGCCAATTAAGTGAGGGCAGCCCGAAAACAGCAGTTGTGGATATATTGCCTGTGGGCGCTGTGGAGAGTGACGGGGTCCTGCGGAAACACAACCCAAGAGTGCGGCACAATTAATCAGTGAGATTTGAGAGAAGGAGGGGGGGGGCAGGGTGGTGACTGTGGGTGCTCTTTGACCCTTGTGATGAGGGACTGTCTCCTGTCTGTCTGCGATTACCGTCTGACCCTTAAGGGTCGAAGGGAATGCGGCGTGACCAATCGGCCGCGCCTGGAGACAGGCCGGGCGAGCGAGCGGGAGAGAGAGAGAGAGACAGGCGTGTCACACGGCATCTGAGGGCCTTGTCCCAGGGTTGCCAGACTTCCGGTTTTTTCGACCGGAATGTCAGGTTTTTCAAAATAATTTTTTACACAGGTCCGGTTTGCGGTCAACTTGCATGTCAACGATTCCCCTAACAGCGACCTGGTTCTGAAGGGAACTCCCCCCCCCCTCCTCCCTCTCCCCCTGGTCCGGCGTGCAGTTCCCTTCTTCGCGATCTCGCTTCCAGCCGTGCACGTTGACCGGTTTTCACCAGTTCTGAATCTGGCAACCCGCAATGGCCATCAGCGTGCAATACACAAGGGAGGCCTTGATGTCAGCTGACTTGGACCATCAGGCTGCTCTTCTTTGGATGTTGGGTCTCCTTACTGTTGCTCAGTGAAATGTGGTCTAATACGTCTCTGGGAGGATTGTAAAACCATCCACAGGGGCCAGGAACACTGTATCTAGTCAGAGAGCAGTGATAAAGCAGTCCAAACACGTCCTGTTTTCATGTACGTTGCTTAAACGATCCAGGATGATTTGATGCGTGCTGTATCAAATAATCTCATGAATTAAATTTGGGGTTTACCCTGTTTTCCGAAAGTTGAATGGCGATTTGATTAGTCAGTCTGGCATTGAATCATCTTGGATAACTGGTTTAAAGGAGAGATGAATCGCACACCGAAAACAGGATCACTCTCCTTATGTGGACAAAAAGCGAGGTTTCTTCATTGAAAGTATCAGTCGGCTTACGTGAGGTAATGGCGACATAGTGCAGAGTATGCATGAAGGTAAGACTAATTAAAAAGATAAAAAATAAAATTATAACGAGCTAATGAAAGATAAATAAATTGAAGAAGATGACTGTCAGAGGTGTGCACATAAAGTGTAAAAGGAAAGATTACTTATGTAATTACATATGTAGGCAAGAAACAAAGGCTGTGGGAGAATCTGTGTATTAAATCCACTTGGGACAATTACACAAAGCTCGGCGAGGCCAGCCTTCGCAGGGCCACGCAGCACACTGAAATTGACAAAAGCGATATTTTTAAAACTCTCGTATGGGATCCTGTGTTGTTTTTTTTTTGTCTTGGGGTTGCATATCACTGAAATATACACTGGAAGGGGGATATTTTTTCAGCTCAAAAGACCAAGGCCTTCTCATTGAGGGTTATGCAAAAGAGAAAGCAAATCCTAACCCAGCAAATCGAACACTGCTAGAGTGGCCAGAATGAGGGAGGAAGCCTGGCAGAGAATTGCTGATAAATTAAATGCGCACGAAGGCTTCCATTCACTTACGAGTGGCTAATTTAATTCTGATAAATTTTTAAGCGGCAGTAAGCTCCAAATTAGACTCCGATGCTCTCTGAAAATGTCACAGAAACATTAAATTAAATTTTTAATGAACTCCCAGGGCGGGCATGAGACAGCAGCTGTAAAATAACCTGCCATCAGGTCAGAGTCAAATATAAATACACACAGCAGACAGGTAGCCCTCTGTATTTGCAATTCTACGTTTTCAACTAGGTAACGTACAAGTAAGTGGTTAAGCTCCCAAAAACTGTCCTAATGTAGCCAACAGGCTGAGGTGAGGAAGACTGGGGGTGGGGGGGTGTGTGCTTGGGGTGGAGGGCCTCCCTGGGGGGGGGGGCCACTTGCTCTGGCCCAGTGGCTGGATGTAGCAGCTTCTGTATTAAGCCTAGGTGCAGTTCATTGACCTCAGAGCCCTTTCTCTCTCACAGTGATGATCACAGTCTTGGCTGCCTGCGGTGTACGGGAGCTTGCCGAAATCATATTATTCTGTAATGCCCTACATAACGCCCGGCATTTCTTGCAAAAGTCAGAGCGGTCGCAGGCGAATTTGCGGGCCACATCCTGAAGGAGACATAGCAGTTTCAGCATCGTTACTTCAGCCAGCCGCTACTGCTGCTGCTGCTGCTGCTAGCTCAGCTTCACTGCTGTCACCAGATCAGTGTTAATCACAACCTCTCTGGAGAAGCTCTGTAATGCCACCCCAGTGAGCAGCTCTTGGGTCGCCTTTCCCGATTTCAGACCAGGAATGTCCAGTTTCCAAATGATTTGTGCTAGTCCAGTTTGTGGTCCGATCCGATCAGCATTAATGTCCAGTATTTATAACTGACTGAAATCTGACTGCTGGTTTTGTAATTAATTTCTTCTGTCTCCCCCCCCCGATCTGGTACTGCTTTGACATATTATAAATCTGGCAACCCTTAACATCTCCCTGGGCTGTCATGCCATTTTGACCGCAGCAAACGATAGCAAATAACTGATCCTTCGTGGGGTTCTGTGTCCGGGGGAACCCCATAAAAACATCATTCCCCAGTTCCCAGAAGGAAGCTCGCCCTCCGTTATCAGCTTTCTGAAGGGCCGCGTGCCGCTTGGGCTGTTTGCTCAGAGTTAAACATCCCGGGAGCCGCCGGTCCTGAGTGTTGTCCGATGGTGGAAGTGCGGGTTAATGAGTGGCGTGGTGACAAAGGGCCTGGTGTGGGTATGCGTTGCGTGGGGGGGTGGGGGGGGGGGTGGTGACCCCTCGTCTTTGGCAGGTCACCGGGGGGGGGTTATCAGCAGCGGCGGAACAATGGGCGAACGGCACGGCCTGGCACGGTTTATACACACACCGCACGCACACACACACACACTCAGGCACGCACAGACATGCACACACACGTATACGCACATGCACGCACACACACACACACACACACACACACACACTCAGGCACGCACAGACATGCACACACACGTATACGCACATGCACGCACACACACACACACACACACGCACACATTCAGGCACGCACAGACATGCACACACACACACACACAGACATGCGCACACACACACACACAGACATGCACACACACATATACACATACACACATGCACGCACACACATGGTCGCATACACACGGTTTATGCACACACACACACACACACAGACATGCACACACTCAGGCACGCACAGACATGCACACACACATATACACACATGCACGCACACACATGCTGACATACACACGGTTTATGCACACACACACACACACACAGACATGCACACACTCAGGCACGCACAGACATGCACACACACATATACACACATGCACGCACACACATGCTGACATACACACGGTTTATGCACACACACACACGCACGCACAGACGTGCACACACACGTATACACACAGGCACGCACACACATGCTCGCATACACACATGCATGCACGCACGCACACGCATACACACACGCACACACACACACATGCACACACAGACATGCACACACACGTATACACACATGCGCGCACATACATGGTCGCATACATACATGCATGCACGCACGTACACGCATACACACACGCACACACACACACAGACATGCACACACACACACAGTGTGACTGTGTTTCAGGGTTGGGACAGAATGAGTAGCGTATGGGGTGTTGGTGTCTCTCTGTCTGATTGTCTGTCTCTTTTTCAGTCTGGCTGTTTCAGAGTTGCAGCAGAATGGTCAGCGTATGGAGGTGTTGGTGTCTGTCATAGCTTGCATAACTTGGGCATTTTCTGGGATTTCTCCTCGGCTCTACACACTGAAACATCACTGAACATTTATCAACATTTTACTGTGTAGGCCAGTTGGTAATCACTGGACAGGGTCAGACAGTGTATAGCCTAGACAAGCTCTATATCACCATGGAGATGGACAGATCCGCAGAGTGTTCTGTGTCACAAAACAAAAATGTGGCACAATTACATACGGTACATCCTATGCTCTTTAACGGCATCATTACAATGAACTGAGAGACTGATTTCAAGCCCTTCATCATCAGTACTAGAAGCTATGCCTGTCGGTGGAAGCTATCTCTAAAATCTAAGCAAACCCTGAGGTGACTGGTTGACTGGTGCTGTTCACTCATTGCTTGCCACTGGCAATGTACGAATGGTGTTGTGTTCTCCATTCAGATTAGAAATCTTTTCACTGATGCTTACAAATGACAGCACTCTCACTGAGACCCACTAAGACTGTGGAGAAGCTCAGATGAATGGAAACTAAATTAAGGCAAGCGGTGGGGTCAATTCTCCCCTTTTTTTGCGCTCAAGAGCACAGAAGACTCTGCATTGAGCTGGAGCCATTCACATCACAATGGGAAGTGCTGCTGCCTCGGTGTGGACCAAGCTGTAAACCTCTCTGTGCCACCCTCTTCATGTTTTCGTTTGCCATGCATGATGAACAATGGCTTAATGGTGCAATATGTGCATGTTTATACTTTATTATTTTGTGTGTGTGTGTGTGAGAGAATGGGAGCATAGTAGAGGGAGAGAGAGAGGGAGATATTCTGAGAAATCTCTATGAAGAAAATGCTACTATACAGCATATTGCGTGCTCATGTACATTGACTGAACCCTGTGCCTTTCATGTATTTCCTGAATTTGCAGCATAAATTTCCACTGAACTTTTTTTTTCTGAATGGCAGGGATTTACCACGGTGTTTACAGTACACTCAGAATCACTTATCGTGTGAGAGAAAGAGAGGCAGAGAGGGAGAGAACTGGAGATCAGCAGAAAATAAAGGGAAGAAAAGAAACACCTGCCGGAATGCAAACAGCTCCGGAGCTTTCTTGCAAAGATTCCGATGATGTCATAGCAGTCCCACGGCACACACTGCAAGTTCCCCGTGTCCCTGCCTGTGATTGGCCAGGACGACTATAGAAGCACGACAAGCGGCTGTCGGCTGCTCAGCTGCAAGGCTTCTCCAGCCAGCCTCCTTCTCTGTTTTACAAGCTGGACGGGGGGGGGGGGGGGGGGGGGGCAGCTGACAATTATGCACCTGGATGTGGGAAATATTTGGGAACTCTGTTTCTTCAGAAGGTGAAAGAGCTCTGGTGTGCAAATCAGGAGTGGGGGACACCGCAAGCAACAAATGGAATCAGAGACACTTTTTAGAAAAAAATTTGACCTTATCTGTGTGTGAATTGTGTCGGGACGGTAATTTAGAGCTGTGATCTTCTGCCTGGGTCAGACCGAAGTCACATGTTTCCTATGAACACTCTTAATTGGCGTTATGCTCATTGACAGTGAGCGACTCGCTCGCTTACGGCGGCTTCTTAAAATGGCGGCCACAGTCGGCCACTACGCGGCTGAATGGGAAGCAGCGGGAGGATCACCTGGTTATGTCATGCGCTTCTACCCATCCCCCAGCTGATCATATGCGCACGCCCTGGGGTGCTCCGAACCGCCAAGCGCCAAAAAACTCGCCCCCCCCCCCACTCTCGCTGAGCGAGTCATTTAATAAAAGCAGAGTCAGTTTCCGTGCTTTGATAAAATGTTACAATATTGGAGAGAATACATTATCAAGAGCTGACTTGACTAGAAGTTGGTTATCTTGGCCATTTACTGAGAGTTCTCTGATCTCCTTTTAAAAGTCTCTACAGATGTATTCAGTGCACTCAAAACCCACAGAGAATTTAATTAAATTCCCAGTTTTATTTTTTATTTTGAAATCTATTTTGACATTTATCCAGTGTGCATTGTGATAACGTCAGCTATTGCCAGCCTCGACTGAAACTGTGGTTTCAGATCTATGTAGAAAAAGAAAAACAAATGATAGAAAGTGATAGGTTTGGTTTTGAGACAAATTAATTAACACATTCTAGTGGGATGCTGTGAGAAAAGTGACACACTCCACCAATACTGATCATATATTTGTTTAACTTTGTCTAGGGAAGCTAACATATCACATAATGTGATACGTCACGAAAGGCTGAATGCATGTTAAAGCTGAATGTTGACTGTAGAAATTCAAGCTACCCTTTTTGGAGGGTACTTTGATATGTTTGATATGTCTCACCTGGGGCATGAGGACGTATATCTAGGTGGGCCTAACGGATCCCCCTGATTTTCAGGTTAGCCAGGCGTCCATTTTGAAGCCTTGCCCCTGTTACAGGAAGCCTGTTCTCTGTGGCCTCAGCTGTCTCAGCTGAGCATCGTGTGTTAACAGGATGGGCATCAGGCAAGCCATCCTTCTCTACGTTATCTTTCTGCACCTCTCTCTTCTCCTCTCCATTTTCTCTCTCATCTTCGTCCTCCTCCCCATCTTCTCTCTCTCTCTCCTATCTTTCTCTCTCTCTCTCTCCATCTTTCTCTCTCTCCGTCTTTCGCTCTCTCTCTCTCTCTCTCGACTTTCTCGTATTTAATCAAACTAGGGGCATGCTGGGAAGAGGGTCCCCCCCCACTGCAGTCTGGGAAAATTTCCATCTAAACGTTATGAACCTCAGAATAACCTTTGTAAAGCTCTCCCTACTCCCTTTATTATACCTCCACTGTTTGAAATATCACAGGCGGTGAGAGGCAGGGGTGGGGGGGGGGTGGGGGGGTGGGTGGTTTGGGGGGAGGGTGGGGGCTCTCCTGTGGGGAGGGAAGAGTCCACGGGAAGAGAGCGCGCTCTGTCTGAGTGTGTGGTGCTGAGGTGAGCGTTAGCCGCAGATGAGGAGAAGGTGGTATTAAACCCCAGGTTATTAAACACCCCTCTGTACACCACCCCCCCCCCCCCCCCGCAGACTCAGTAATGAGAATACCCCCGATGAGCTTATTATTACTGTCTGAAATGGCCCCAGTGCCGCTCCCACAATGCACCTCTCTGCTCCGCCCTGCCTCAGCGTGGTGGTACGAGCCGAGCGTTGGACGTGTGTGTGTGTGTGTGTGTGTGTGTAAACCCAGCAGCAGAGACACGTTGTGGGGAATGATAGCGCTTTAATGCGTTTTCTGTCACCTCTTTGTGTCCGTGACTGTAATAATCAGAATGAAACTGAATTATTTGTGGAAGGGTGGTGAGCGGGGTGACACTGACGGACAGGGTCTGCCGGGGTTTTGTTGGGTTGTCTCAGTCAGAATTATGAGGTCACTCTGGCACCGGGCCTGAAACACACAGTGTGGACTCCTCTGCTGCTCCCAGGCCCCCATCCTTTGCACAGTAATGCTGGTCATGGGCATTTATTCACCCTCAGATTTATATATACAGAGCTGGTTTGTGTGTGTGAGGTGGTGGGGTGACCTGGTGTGGTGTGTGTGTTGTGTGTGAGTGTTGCGTGCCTGTGTGTATCCATGTGTGTGTGCTTGTGCGTTGTGGTCTGGTGTGTTGTGTCTGTTGTTGTGTGCCGGTGTGTGCCTGTGTGTATGATGTGTGTGTGTGTGTGTGTATGTGTGTGTGTGTGTGTGTATGTGTGTGTGTGTGTGTGTATACATGCTCGCACGTGCGTGTGTGAATAGGGGGTGGGGTCACACAAGTACTTGGAGAGCGCTGTGTCTGTAATAAGCTCCCCTGTGGGACACTGACGGCCTGCTGGTAGACCTCTTGTCAAACTGGCCCCCCCTGCCCAATGTGTTTACCCACAGAGCCCCCTCCCTGTGGGCTGTGCTCTGTCCCGCTCAGGAAGGTGCCTCTGCTCCGGAGAATGGGGCTCCACAGGTGAGACGCCCCAGAGGCCGAACTCCGAAACCGGCCTGCAGCCACACAGCGCCCCCCCTCTCACCCCTCTATTCAGAACTCCACCCCCCCACGGAGGCAGATTCCACAGAGAGGGCTGCTGGGAAGGTTCGTTAATGCTCTGGGGGTGGCGGCGCCCAGGTGTAACGGTTAGCCCTCTCCGCATGGCCCCCCGATTTCATCACCGGTAACCGCCGTCCGTCAACACCGCACAGAATAGACCCCGGTAATTACCTGGCCGGTTTGATGCAAATCACTTTTCTAGTTTCCTGGAGTGGCTGTGGGGATTTTTTTTCATTAAAAAGGAGGAGGGTTGGCAGGTGTGGCAAAATGAGAACAAAGGGAAGAAGCATGAAACGCAGTAAAAAATACCTTTTTTCTTTTTTTCTTGGAAGCATCTTCCCTTTAGAATAGACAATGAACCTTCTAAGATGTGAGGTCACAAATAAGTGTTTAGAATGTTCTTAACTGAACATTCTGATGCTGATGTCACAATCGCTGCTGGTGACTGAAAGCGACTAGAGTTCTAGAAATACATTCCAAAAAACACCCCCCCTACTCTTTAAAGGGTTAAGAGACTCAAAGGAGGACTCAGGCACGGCCCCCCACCCCCGCCGCCGTCTTTTCATACCTGAACTCCAGCGCCGGAGCTATTTCCGAGGTTATTGACGTCCTAGCCGCGCCGCCAGGACTCTGCTAAATACCAAGCCCGAGCGGCAGGTTACAAGCCCGAGTCCTGCTCATTAGGGCTTAATTGATTGTAATGTGGCCTTTTGAGAAGCGCCGGCTCGCGACGGGGGTGGTGGGGGGGGGGGCGAGCCGCGCATGCGAGGGTCCCCCGCCGTCCCTTTCCCGCCGGCCCGCACCGCGCGCCAGCGGGGTCCGGGGCACAGGCACAATCGGCCCCTCTCAGACGGAGCCATTAGGGCGGGCGTGGCCTGCCCCCTCGCCCTTTTCACGGGCCCCGCCCGCGTCTGACAGCTTGAGCCCGGTGGCGGCGACCACTCCGCCGCCCCCCCCCCGGAGGACAGCCCCATCCTGGGCGGCACAATGCGGCCCTCTCCCCTGGACCCGGCTGCCCGCGGTTTCTGGCCGCGTCGGAGCGACCCGTCCTCCGGGGGCTCGGGACTATAGCCGGGGGCCGGGGGCCGGTGGTGGGGGGGAGGGGGGAGCCGAGTCAATATTGGTTTTTGAGAAACATATGGAAAAATGTCAGAGTGTTAAATTCTATTCAGGTTTCCCCCCCCCCCCCCGCGCTGTTTGTTTCTGGGCTGAATGGCCCGGTCGGCCATTAGTGTAAACAGGGCTTTGTCTTGCCGCCTGGGCTGCAGCGGGAGGCGGGGGAACAAAACGCTGTCACGGAGATTAAAGCCCGGGCTAAAAATGGAAAAACCGCAGGACCCAGAAACACTTTAAAATGACAAAAAGAGAGGGAGAAGAAAGAGCACTTTCAGGCAATCAGGCAAGACCCAGCAGCGCGACAGGCCAGTGATGTAGTGGAAACTTTTTTTTTTTTGTTGACACAATTTATTTGCCCCCGGTTTGGGCTTAGGGAGCAGAGGCTCCAGCAACATTATTCATAAGGTATACGCATACACAGAAATATATGTACTATGAACTTCCGCTTGCAGTATTTTACCGATATAATACCGATACCAATAAATTTTCAGAAGGCATGTTGGGGAGCATAGCATACCTTGAAGGTAATATTTTTTCATGAAGGCAGAGTTCGTGAAGAGTTTCTTTTATTTTTTTTACTTCTTATTTACTGATTACTGCTAAGTGTCTGGGCAAGTTATTTTTCCGTCAGACCGGCAAATTTATGCATACATAAACCATATGAAAGTCTATGCTACCTTGCGCAATCAACTGTCCTTTATGAAGGAAAATAAAAAATAGTATAGTTTGTAGACACACTTATAATGTTTGGTTTCCGTATCCGTGTGACCAGTTCTTCCCATGTTTTTTTTTTTTTGCGTAAGAAAAATATTGAAATGTGCGTTGTGATCAAAGTGTGTCCGCTCTTGGTGCGTTACCATTGTCAGGCAAAAAGCATTTGTTTTATGGCTGAGTAGAACTTCCCTCCGGCCCAAACCACACATTTTATAGGGGCCCTCGAGCAAAAATGGCCTCTTTTTTAATTCCTATAATTTGCATGGAGCAGTAAAACCATCTCCCTCCTGTTTCTTCCTCTACACCCACCCACTCTCTCTCTCTCTCTTTCTCTTTCTCTCTTCGCTTTCTCCTCTTCCTTTACTTTTATTTGTTTTTCACTTTTATTGCGCAGGTAGCTTTTGTGACACGGCAAAGTTCCACTTCCTTCCCGGCAGAATGGAAGGGTGAAAAAGGGAGAGAGCGTGTGTGTGAAAGAGAAAGAGGGGGAGAGAGAACGAGCGCTGGAGGGGGAAATAAAGAGAGAGAAAGGGAGCTGGAGGGGAAAATAAAAGAGAGAGAAAGGGAAATGTAAAATGCTTATTTAGAGGAGCTGTAAAGCCCTTTAGTTTTGCTTCACATTTTTTATCCTGTTCTTTGTTCCTGCTATGTGGCCTCTCTGTAAGGTCGTCTGCTATCGAGTGTTTAGCATCTGTTTTTCTGCAGAAGTCCAGCTTTCAGCTAAAAATACGGGAAAACATTTGGCTCTGACGAAAATGAACATTCGTGTTCAAAATATGGTTTCAGGACAGCTCCCTGCTTTTATATTGCAGTATATTGCAGTTATATTGCAGGACGGAGTGTAGCACAGTGGGTAAGGAACTAGGCTTGTAACCGAAAGGTCGCAGGTTCGATTCCCGGGTAGGACACTGCCGTTGTACCCTTGAGCAAGGTACTTAACCGAAAACTGCTTCAGTATATATCCAGCTGTATAAATGGATACAATGTAAAATGCTATGTAAAAGTTGTGTAAGTTGCTCTGGATAAGAGCGTCTGCTAAATGCCTGTAATGTAATGTAATGTAATTATATGTCTATTTGTTCAATAATATATAGCTTATAGCAATAATAACACAAATAAGAACATGACAATGACCGATAACAGTGAGCCAAATGAGCATTTTTTTCCCAGTATTTGAATTCATGATCTAATGAAATGACAGTGATCTGGAAATACGTGTCCTCTGCCAAAAACCCAAAATTACCATATCCACATAGGAAAAACAGACCATCTCTCGGTGGAAACATTAGCAAGATGCGCATGAAGTCCACTTTCAGGCCTTCCTAATGTCTCGATCTCATTAACAGTGACCTGGTTTCTCTAAAACCGCTTTTCCACCGCATGGTACCGGCTCAACTCAACTCGACTCTACTCGCTTTTGGTACCAGGCACTTCGTTTGCCACTGCAGGTGGTACCCCCGTCAATGTAGCTGGTTGTCATTAGCGACGCCGCATGAAACGCGTTGCTCTGACCAATCAGTGGTCTGCAGTGTTTTTTCACGTCACCTTTTGGTATCGCCTCAGCTCGCTTGGAACCTCGACGGAGGTGATACCAAAAAAAGTACCAGGTACCAGGTACTATCCGCAACTTTTGCCCGATGGGAAACCAAAAAAGTCGAGTAGAGTCGAGTCGAGTTGAGCCGGTACCATGCGGTCGAAAAGCGGCTTAAGTACTGAATACAGGCTGCCTACCGCCACACAGCCAATCACAGGGGCCCTTTACACCAGCGCACAACAGGACGTGAAAACTGGAGCGGACGTGAAGTTGGGCCAGAGGCCCGAGATGATCGTTAACTCCCAGCGCCGTGTGGCCCGTAGGGTGCTAACGGACGCGTTCGCACCGAGAGCAATTAGCATGCCTCGCACCACACTCCCTCACTCCTGCTATCTGTCGCGTTAGCGTCTCGTAAAGCTGGGATGGGTGAGAGAGGGAGAGAGAGAGAGAGAGAGAGAGAGAGATCAAACTGTCATTCCTGGAGTGTGAAAACTTTGGGGTTAAACGTTTCCCTTTCAGCTGTGAGGTGATATTATTATAGGTGATATATTATTATATATCACCTATAATATAATATAACTTATATATAAAGTCTGTCCACTCAAGTAAACAGCATCTTTTTACTTACTACCTTATTGAACCTGTGTTTTGCAGTTGGTCCAGTGACCATGATGTGCACTTTTGTACGTTGCTTTGGATAAGAGCGGCTGCTAAATAAATGCAGTCTTCACAGCACACCCGTGCAGTTGCACCTCCAGATATATTTTCACTTTACTTTCTGCAACAACGGTCTTGTGATCAAACCAGCTGAGTCTGCCGCAGAAAGAATGTAATATCAATGATTCACGCCCGTGCGTGTGCTGTCAAAATCTATTAGGACAGACCGTGATGAGTCCACCCGCTTATCAAACACACTGAGCCCTGAACTCAGACCTCTGTGATTCATTAAAAATAAAACAGTGGAAGAAGTAATGCCCGCACTGGAGTCAGTTCAGCATGCGGTACATGACGAGACAGGCTTTCTGAATCAAGCACCAGATACATTTTTTTGTCGATAAAATTATGAAAAAGCATTGATAGTGTATTATAGTTTTCCACATTTTTGTGACATACATACTTGTTTTATATCCTGTGTTTTATCTTGATTTTATGTTAAGCACATAAAATCAACATAGAATTGAAGATAAAATTGTCTCTTATGCATGAATTGCGCTATAAAAATACAGTAGATACTCATTGATTGATGTAGTTGATGTAGCTGACATTATCGAGCTGATCTCATTGAGATGCTTTGGAATTTTTTTTTTCTGTGACTCTCCTGTAATGCAGGGCAGACGTGTATTGCTGAAGAGATAACCTTTGCAAATAATCACGGTTGAGAGGGGGCGGTGTTGTGGCGGGGTGGGGGAAGGGAGGGTGGTGAGGGGGGTTGGAGGAGGGGGGTGGGTGTCCAGTATAGGACCCCAGGCCTCCCGGCTAGTCTGGGCAGGACTGGGAGACAGGTCAGTCAGGCCTGTGGAGACTAGCGAAGCTGGTCGACCTGCTCTCTCTCTCTCTCTCTCTCTCTGCTCTGACCTTTCCCACAGTCTGAACAGCCCCCCCCCGGCCTCCTGAGCTTCAGGTGTACAGTCAGGCAGTTAACCCTCGACAGCAGTTAATCCCCAAGGCCTCCTCCCCACCCCGCACCCCCCCCCCCCGTCGCGACTCCAAGTACAGGTATTTATTCTACGCGTTCCAGTCAGGTGCTCCCCAGCGGCTGTGGCTGCTACGAAACCAAATCAGACAAATAAATAAAACTTATTTTTTAAATGAGCCGCAGATATCCGGGTGCAGGACGTCTCCACGGTGACGCCTGTCTCTCGCACACCAGGCAGAAAAAAAATGCAAATGGAGGCTGCTGCCAGGATGCTGCCTTTTTGTTTTTTTGGCCACCTTTTTTTCAGGGCTGCACTCGCCATGGTCGGCACAAAGGTGTCTGTGTGTGTGCGTCTGTGTGTGTGTGTGTGTGTGTGTGGTGCTGTGTGTGCGTCTGTTTGTGTGTGTGTGTGGTGCTGTGTGTGTGTCTGTTTGTGTGTGTGTGTGGTGCTGTGTGTGTGTCTGTGTGTGTGTGTGTGTGGTGCTGTGTGTGCGTCTGTGTGTGTGTGTGTGTGGTGCTGTGTGTGTGTCTGTGTGTGTGTGACGGAAAGAAAGAAAAAGCTGAAAGAACAGGAGGGGGGAGACAATAAAATGCTAAGAAGTGTTTCAGAGTGCTGGGGGGGGGGGGGGGGGGGTCTCAGACTGGACTGAGGGGTTTTTCGAAGCTGCAGCGTGGATCTGACTCCAGTGTCCTGGTCAGCCAGCCACCTGCAGGATAGGTCACCTGTACTGCTCCGACTGTACTGTATTATGAAACGAAGCTAAAAAAACAAAACAAAAGTAATATGACATCAGCATCTGAGTGGACTAAGAACGGACGCCAGTCTTAATGACAGAGAGGTGATTTGCATGAGGAGGCGGCAGCGTTTCAGGGACAAGCCCCACCCCCACTTTTACTGGCCCGCACTGACTGTGTGCAAAGCACATTGATGGGTTGGCGATAAAACAGCAAATCTTCTTTCACACGTAGGTGCCACATGGGGCAGGTTTTATTCGCCCCTGCTTGGGCAGCCTCTCTGTCTCCACGGTTTCTTTCGGGACAGAGGGCTGGGACAGGTGCCTCGTTAGACCCCCTAACTAACTAACAAATAAATGAACAGGACCTCCTCCCCCTGCCCCCCCTCAGCTAACCAAACAGAAACTTACAACACTCGCAGGAACTGAGAAAAAACACACATTTACACCAAGACGCGTTTGCTTAAGTTCACTGGTTCACTCACATACGCACACACACACACTCACGCACATGTATATAAATACTCAATCTCTCACTCACTCACTCCCATGCAAGCATACACACACACACACACACACACACACACTCACGCACATGTATATAAATACTCAATCCCTCACTCACTCACTCACTCCCTCATACAATCACTCACTTGCATACACAAATACCCACACACACGCACTCGCTCACTCCATGCACGATCACACACACACACACACACACACACTCACGCACATGTATATAAATACTCAATCCCTCACTCACTCACTCACTCCCTCATACAATCACTCACTTGCATACACAAATACCCACACACACGCACTCGCTCACTCCCATGCACGCATACACACACACACACACACACACACACTCACGCACATGTATATAAATACTCAATCCCTCACTCACTCACTCTCTCACTCACTCACTCCCTCATACAATCACTCACTTGCATACACAAATACCCACACACACGCACTCGCTCACTCCCATGCACGCATACACACACGCACACACACACACACACATACACGCTCAGTTAGTCGCTCAGCCAGCCAGCCAGTTAAATATTCACCAGTATGCCTCTTGCTCTGACACGCACAGCACACCACATGCTTCGGTAATGGGCAATTCTCTGCGTACAACAGATTGGCTCTGTCTTTAAGCCTCAGAATCACTTTTAAGAGCCAATTGCTCTCAAACACGTCAAACCGCACGTCTCTCGCAATTATGCTGAGACTCTGCAGAGATCATAATGGAGAGGGACAACCCCCTGGGTATGTCCTCCATTGAAAAGGCTGTCGGGCTGATGTGGAGTTTGGCCCGAGTCTGGAGACACAGAAGAAGCTTTTATCGGAGCTCGTTCACGACGGTGGTCATGTGGTCCAAAGTGGTTCCTTCCATTACATTACATTACAGGCATTTAGCAGACGCTCTTATCCAGAGCGACTTACACAACTTTTACATAGCATTTTACATTGTATCCATTTATACAGCTGGATATATACTGAAGCAATGCAGGTTAAGTACCTTGCTCAAGGGTACAACGGCAGTGTCCTTATCCGGGAATCGAACCTGCGACCTTTCGGTTACAAGCCCAGTTCCTTACCCACTGTGCTACACTCCTTCCCCAAAACTATCGAACGAACAAAGGGGACCAAATATCCGCAACTATGGGGACCACATGTTGCATGCAACGCTAACTAATCCCATGCCCCAGTCAAAGTTTTACTCAGAAAATGTGTGATTTTTTCATGAGGAAACATAAAACCAAAAAAAACAAAAAGCTCATTCCCCCCATAGTCGTCTATGATTCTGACTGACCTGTGACGCTATAGTCAGTAGACTAGTAGAGAGGGAATGCACTCTCAGGCTAGTAAACCAGCCAAGGCCATTTGCACTAAATCCACTGTGTGTACTCATCGCAAAACAGAGGCTTTGTTGTTAGCGGTTAGCGACCATGATCATGATCAAGTGTTAATTATGCACTGAAATGTACAAGCCCTCCCACACATGAACGTCAGAAAATTATTAAATAAAGTAACATGGCACAAATATGAGGAAATACATCTGCTCAGCGGGTTGACAATTGGGCGCATGCACAGACTTTAAGAGAAACCAGTGAGAGGTTTAGCTGGATCTGACATAGCTCAGGAGGTAAGACCAATTGTCTGGCAGTCGGAGAGTTGCCGGTTCAAATCCCGCCCTGGGCATGTCGAAGTGTCCTTGAGCAAGACACCTAACCCTAATCTCAGGCGAATGAGAGGCATCTTTGCGCTTGGATAAAGCAATAAATGAAAGTCCATTTACCATTTACCATGAAAGACACTGTGAGTCTGACTTTTGTGTGTGATGTGTAGCATGTGTGGTGTATGATGTGACTGGTCATAGGTAGGTATCTATGGTCAATATGTTACGCAGCTACATTCATCAACTACAATATTAATACTACAATATCCCAAAAGATAGGAAAGGTAAGTACAGAGGCTATCTTCTGGTCTCGGAAAACAAAAAATGTAAAACTTGAAAGCTATAATGCAAGCGCAGTCATGCTAGGAATCTATCAGCATGTGGCCTCTGAGAAAAGAAAGTAAACAAAGCTGAGACAATGAGACTAGCCTGGCCATGGAAATGTGCACATCGCGTAAGATTCAAAAAAAAAAAAAAAGAGAATAAATTGAAGTACTGAGAAGAGATCTCAGAGTTCTGTGTTGCAACATCATCAAATGCAGATTCTAACTACTTCTACATCCGCAGTCAAATGCGAACAATGGCCCATAGAGGGCTGGGAATTACAGTTTTGTATTGTAATATTGTTTTTGCACTGTAGGGGGCAGTATTCTGCATAACAAAAGCCTCGATAAACTTAAGGTGAAACAAACACCCTATCATAATTTAAATACAGTTTAAAAAAATTTAATCAAGTAATTCAGAAAATGTGCTGAACTCTATGCTAAATTACCCTCTAGGTAAAAATATTAATTTTTCCACAAAATCATGGTGAGAAAATAAATGTTTTCATAAGATTGGTGTGTGTGTGCGTGCCTGTGTGTGTGTGTGCCTGTGCGTGCCTATGTATGTGTGTGTGTGCCTGTGTATGTGTGTGTGTGTGTGTGCATTTGCGTGCCTGTGTGTGTGTGTGTGCATTTGCGTGCCTGTGTGTGTGTGTGTGTGTGCGTGTGTGTGTGAGTGATTGCATGTGCATGCCTGTGTGTGTGCATTTGCGTGCCTGTGTGTGTGTGTGTGTGTGTGTGCGTGTGTGAGTGAGTGCATGTGCATGCCTGTGGGTGTGTGTGTATGCGTGTGTGCTTTTATTTGTATTAAAGCCATCAGTGAAGACAGCAGTTGCTTTTTTGGCTTTCATAGACGCTGCCATTTATTCAGCTGTGGGCGACTCCCATTAAGAACAGGGGATGTCAGGGATTCCCCTTCTATCAGAAACAAGCTCCTGGCACAACAGCTTCCTGTGCTGTTTGTCAATAACAATAGAGGCCATAAATTCTGTTAATGACAGTGAAAAAAGAAAATAGTCTGGCAATAAAATGGCGTGCGTGGCGCAGTTCCTGCGGTGCACTTCCTGTGGCGGCGGGGCACATGACCGGCGCACGCGGGGGCTAACGAGACTGAAACCGCCGCTAGCGCACGCGGGGCCGCCGCGGAGAAGAAAAGGGCAGGAAAACGTTCCCACCGCTCTGGCTTTTGTTTTTTCTTTCTCTCGTTCTTCTTCTTTTCTCCCTCTGTTTCTTTCAGTACTGCCAAAGGTTGTCCACCTCACCGTGCGGGCGGCGGGGGGGGGACGGGGGGGTACGTAAGCCACGAATGAATGAATGAAAAAAAAGAGGAAAAGAAAGAAAATAAATGTGATTCGCCAGACTCCTGAAACTCACCTGTTACTTTTCTTCTTTTTTTTTTTTTTTTTTAATTCATTAACCGTAGGCCTGCTGGCCCCTCCCTCCCCCAGGTGACTGTGGGTCTCAGGTAGAGAGGGAGTTTCGTGAAAGACAGCAAGGGGGGAGGAGAGTTCCCACCGTGTCCTGCCCGTGGTTCTCACAGACGCCGATTGGTGGAATGTTGCCTCATCGCTGTAACGTGACCCGCCCCCCCCCCCCCCCCCCCCCCCCAGCGGAGCGGGGGCTGGCAGGTGTCCGCAACCTGGAGAAAAGAGCAGCACTGTGGAAGCATCCGAGATTACCACTGGAGCGCTGTCCTAGAAACCGCAACGCGTCGGTCCTGGGGGGGGGGTGGGGGATGTGAAGACAGGGGCGACGTACAGTATCAGCCCAAATGTCTTCATATGAATTCATTGCTGGACTAGCGAGTTTGCTTGTGAGACTGAGATCCAGCAGGGTGTCTCCCCCAGAGTTGAAATGAAATCTACGCCAATGCCAAAAACCATTTGTTCTGACAGACCTTCTGTACAGTCTTCATTGATCTGATCCGAAGCTCAGCGTTGCTAAAGAGCTTGTAGGCATTTTACATCCAATCAATAAGAAAATGGCTGGATTGCTAGATCAACACTTGTTTGTATTGTTCAATAAAATTGTTGAATACAGTTAACATAAAGTTCAGAAAAGTCTGGTTTGGATAGTATTGCTAGTACAAGCCATTTCCTTTGACATTTTTAGATACTGTAAGACAAAGCCACAGGCAGTATTAAGCCACGTTTCCACCGCAGGAACTATACCCCGGAACTAGGAACCTTTTGAGGAACTCAGTGCATTTCCACCGCAGGAACTAGGGTCTAAATTTAGTTCTGGGGGCTTTGTTTTACCCCCCAAAAGGTTCCTGCTCGGGGGGTAGTACTTTCCGAAAGTACAGGAACCTTTTGGGTGGTGCTTGCAGCGCTGAACATTTCGGATTGGTCGAGTACTCACAGGATTTTTTTGTGTCTATTTTCAGGCGCCATGTTTGAAAATATGCGGGCGCAAACCAATTTATTTTCATAATAACTTCAAATCAAACTTGTATGTTATGCGGCGCAGTAGCCTACTTTTGGTTATAACCTGCCAACGTCTTGGAATTATAACGTGTGCTCTTCTGTTCTTTTCTTGCTTTAGTATTCGTTTTATAAAATGCTAAGCATTCGTGCTGGGACAGCATATTATGTACTAAAACATTCAAACGGATTAATTCGGTTGCTGAATATTTTCTTCCGGATTTTCTTAGCCCGTTGTAATTGACTCAAAACGTTTGATACAGTTATGTGAGGTATGCGGTAGTTCTGCGTAATTCACATTGGTGATACAATAAAAGCAAACTGGAAATCACCTTCTGCACTTTTTGTCAGGGTAAAATAACAGGTTAATTCTAGTAATCGTACCTTTAGCTTTTTCAGACTGCCGTAATTTTACTCTGCCATTCTTCAATTCCACAAAAAGACCAGGAAGACTATGGACTCATTTATGATGCATGGTTCGCATCTGGAGGGCACACTTCGCTGCTCGGCTAGCAGTAACTTTGAAGGAAAACAAACGGTGGCTGTACCACTACTAATTTAAATTTTCACGCAAGTCCGAATTTTCGTTCTATTCTTGTCATTTTGCGATTAGCCTATATGGAATTGACGATGAGAAAGTAATCAAACAGCAAATAGTACAACGTGTGCATGTTTTCTGCTGTTGTTGCCAGTTAGCCTATATTGGAAATGTGAATGCATTCTGTCGCTTCGGATGTCAAGACATGAAAGCGAATGTTCGCATAAAAACATAATGAATGTGTTTGAGAGGATATATAAAACAGTTACAATCTGACTATTGGTCTGTTATATCCTATTTGTTGCATAACGGTCCAAGTTCTACTACCAACGACAGTTTTGCTTGACAGCGGTAAAATATGCCCAAGCGGCTGCAGAAGAATATTTCAATTCCATGTGATTAAATCGATAAAAATCAATAAATACAAAAGTAACCATATATAGTCATTGTTGGTAACCCGTTGTATATAAGTGGAATAAACCCCTCCGGGCTGTCCCGGTTATTAGAAAATAATGTAGGCTACTTCGGTGGTAGTATGGGGTTACAGAAGAAATCATATGACAGATGGACCGACGACAACGTCGCTTTTTCATACGTCAGTGGGCTAATTTGCCTAATCTTCGCGGGACTTTAGATCCCGGTGGAAACGCAGACAACCATTGGCTGAAGGAACCTTTTAGTTCCTGGTAAAGTAGTTCCTGGGACTGAAAGTTCCGGGTAATTTTGGTGGAAACGCGGCTTTAGTGGCTTAATCGAGACATACAGAAAACACCTACACTTGTTAGCCATGTCAGATGTTTAAATCATGCCATCATTGCTTTTAATCCTTTAAGGTGTGAGATCACAAATATGTGATCAGAATGTTCTTAACAGAACATTCTAATGCTGATATAACAACCTCTACTGGTAGTTAAAAGCAATGGAGTGCTAGAACACTGACTTTCAAAGAACCTGCTCTTCAAAGGGTTAAAAGGGCAGTTTGGTTCTGAGCTCTTGAGGCTGAAGGTTTTGAGCACAGGTTGTTCACTCCAAGCAGTCCAAACTGGCTACGACAGCTTGCCTCAGGCCTTGCTTTTATATTTTACCTGTCATCATTAACCAGGCAGTCATTTTAACACATGCATTTGTCGTCTTCTGTGGTGTGCACCTAAAAAAAAAAAAATGACATCATTTTATTTGCCAAACAGACGAGACTACCGAAGGATTATATGGAAGTGTATCAAACAGGGAAATCATGTGTTTGTTTTCTGGCAGAGGCTCATGGGATTGATGTAATGGGGAGAAAAAGAGGGACAGTTTTATAGGCAGGACACTGCTAAAGACCAGGGTCTCTCTCTCTCTCTCTCTCTCTCTCTCTCTTTCTCTCTCTCTGTCTCTGTCTCTCTGTAACTCTCCCTCCTGTCTCTTTCTCTCTCTCTCTCTCTCTATAACTCTCCCTCCTGTCTCTTTCTCTCTCTCATATATACACACACACACACACACACACTCACACACATTCACACACGCACACACACACACACACACACGCACTCACACACACACACACACACTCACGCACACACACTCACACACTCACCGAGCCCTGGCCTGCTACGTCATGCTGCTTCCTGGTTTGCTCGTGATCCCTCTACCGGTTTTTTTTACTAAAGACTCGGGCCGCTACTCAACCCGGCCACAACACCACAGCTTTGTTTTCTTTTTTTTCTGTTTTCTTTTTCTCTCCGCGGTCCGTTAAATGTGCCGGGTGCTCAGCTCTGGAATGGGTTTAAGTAGTTTATCTTGCACATTATCTCTTTCAGTTTGTTTTTAAAACATGACTTTTAGAGTACGCTGCAGCTGATAGAACGTGCTGGAATAGTTTTTATAAAGCTATCGCTCCATCATGTGACAATGATGTGGTTAAAACAGAACACAGGCTTCAGTTACAAACTCATCGCAGAGAAAATTTGCATGTGCATTAGTACACACAACTCCCTTGTGGACTATTTAATACAACAGTGGTGTGTCTGTGAAATATGGACCCTTGTGTGAGTACACACAGCTGCATTATCTTCCCCATTTGCTTTACTCATAATTTTCCTGATATTTTATTATCATGATAATTAGACTCACGCCTGCCAATTAATTTCAAAATGGTCAGGGCTTAAAAGAGCACAATCATATAACTAAGCTATTATAATATTTACCCCCTTCTCATTGTCTGGATCGCTCGCCAGGAACATTTTTTTTTTTTCTTCTTCACCATAAGGCCTTAAGTCCGCAGGATCAGTCGACACACTCCCGGTCCTCAGCAGGATCAGTCTGTACAGAGCGCCGGTCCCTTCCGCAGGGATCAGTCTGTACAGAGCGCCGGTCCCCTTCCGCAGGGATCAGTCTGTACAGAGCGCCGGTCTCCTTCCGCAGGGATCAGTCTGTACAGAGCGCCAGTCCCCTTCCGCAGGGATCAGTCTGTACAGAGCGCCGTCCCCTTCGCAGGATCAGTCTGTACAAGCGCCGGTCCCCTTCCGCAGGGATCAGTCTGTACAGAGCGCCGGTCCCCTTCCGCAGGGATCAGTCTGTACAGAGCGCCGGTCCCCTTCCGCAGGGATCAGTCTGTACAGAGCGCCGGTCCCCTTCCGCAGGGATCAGTCTGTACAGAGCGCCGGTCTCCTTCCGCAGGGATCAGTCTGTACAGAGCGCCGGTCTCGTATGGCAGGGATCAGTCTGTACACAGCGCCGGTCCCCTTCCGCAGGGATCAGTCTGTACAGAGCGCCGTTCCCCTTCTGCAGGGATCAGTCTGTACAGACGCGCTGCGGCTAGCCCACCTGTTCCGGCAGGGATCACGACTCTGCGTACACGAGCGCGCGGTCCCCTATCCGCGTGCTGATCAGGTCTGTAGCGCGTCTGCGCTGGTCTGTGCAGGCGGGATCAGTCTGCCGCAGTGTGCTCGTTTGGCAGGGTGTCTGTACAGCGGTGTGTGTCTATGTGGAAGCGTGTGTCTGTGTGTGTGTGTAGCGTGTGCCTGTGTGTATGTAGCGTGTGTCTATGTGGAGGCGTGTGTCTGTGTGTGTCTGTAGCGTGTGTCTATGTGGAGGCGTGTGTCTGTGTGTGTCTATGTGGAGGCGTGTGTCTGTGTGTGTCTGTAGCGTGTGTCTATGTGGAGGCGTGTGTCTGTGTGTGTCTGTGTGGAGGCGTGTGTCTGTGTGTGTGCGTAGTGTGTGCCTATCTGGAGGCGTGTGTCTGTGTGTGTCTGTAGCGTGTGTCTGTGTGGAGGCGTGTGTCTGCAGCGTGTGTCTGTGCGGAGGCGTGTGTCTGTAGTGTGTGCGGGCGCTAGCAGCAGCGTGTGTGCGTAGCGCGTGTCCGTCTTGCGCGTGGGCGCTAGCAGCAGCGGTCGCTATCAGGGCCACACATCTCTGGCTCCGGCTGCGCTGGCTGCTCCGCCGGAGGGGAAGGAGCCTGCAGGGGTTGCGGAGAGCAGCGGTTTCCCACGCTCGGCGCGCTCTGCCCTGGCCCGGCCTGCGCATTCCTGGGCTGCCTGCGCTCTGTAAATGTTTGGACAGCCCTGAACAAATAACACACCTTGCAAGGCGCAAGCACTGCCTCTCCTTTCCCTCTCACACCCTCAGCGCCGTCCCTGCCCTGCACTGCCTCTCCTTTCCCTCTCACACCCTCAGCGCCGGCCCTGCCCTGCCCAGCACTGCCTCTCCTTTCCCTCTCACACCCTCAGCGCCGTCCCTGCCCTGCCCAGCACTGCCTCTCCTTTCCCTCTCACACCCTCAGCGCCGTCCCTGCCCTGCCCAGCACTGCCTCTCCTATCCCTCACACACCCTCAGCGCCGTCCTCCCTGCCCAGCACTGCCCTCCTTTCCCTCTCACACCCTCAGCGCCGTCCCTGCCCTGCCCAGCACTGCCTCTCCTTTCCCCCTCACACCCTCAGCGCCGTCCCTGCCCTGCCCAGCCCTGCCCTGCCCAGCCCCGACCGCAGGCTCCACTGCCTCTTCTGTCACTCACCCGTCTGCAGGCGCTCCCACACACAGACGCACACACACACAAACACACACACACAGACGCGCACTCGGTCTCTCTCACACACACACACACATCCACGCACATACACACAGACGCACACAAACTCCACATACACAGACACACACACACACACACAGACGCACACACGCACACACACCCACACACATACACACACACACATACAGACACACACATCTGCACACATCCGCACACACACAGACACACACACAGACACCCTATTTCTATCTTTCTCTCACGCAGGACACAGGAAATAAAATAAAATAGCTGGGTAAAATCAGTAAAATGATATAATAGTATATTAAATCATATAAAAATAAAAACATACTTATATAAAATATATTTTGGTAATTTGCAGTAAATTAAAGTATTGATTTACCGATTTATTATAGAACCTCATGTAAGTTTGATCATTTTAATACCTCCCTTTTGTTGATAGAAATGACTAATGTTGGTATTATGTTAATACCTAAAATACTTTGCAAGCTGCAAAATGGCAGAACTGGTCCCAGAACATAACAGAAAAAAAGTTCAGGAAGTAAATACGATCCAGAGAACAGTGGTGTACCAGGTAACCATATTTTATGGTGCTTCCTGGTTCCTTTTTTCTCCAGTACGTGTTAATTCGTTTTTTAACTCAGTCCAGTATTTCTTCTCGATTTTGCAGTCACTCAGTTCGAGATTCCTGTGACTCGTTGATTGCAGGGCTATGCGGATCAGCTGTTGATCAGTGTCTTGGAGACTGGCAGTTAATTACTCATTGAGAGCAGCTGTTGTCTGTTCTTCTCTTGTCCAATCAGCGTGTGACAATACCCTTCAGCTGGGAATAAAAGGGGCAGGAAATTGCCTGTCTGTTTGATTTCTGATCCTATCTTCTCTTGCTGCTCCCCTCATGCCAGGAGCCTGTTCTAGCTTAGCAAAAAACAACTCATCTTTTAGAATTTTGATTTGAGATTTTATTTTATTTAGTTGTCAAGCCAATGGAGGAGGAGTAGTAAGAGTATTGGGAAGCTTAGTTGTTTTCTGCCTGTTGTTTTTTGGGGAAAAACTCCTTTACTTGCTCATCTGCGCTAGGGTGGCTGGCAGAGTTTAGCCTTGGCTGTAAATGGTAAACCCATGCAGCTTGCCTACATGATTGCCTTGTCCTGCAGGCTTTATATGTTTATTTTATTCATTTTTAAAGTTAAGCTCTGAAACCCTCATCTATGCAATTGCTTTTGAATAGAGAAAATTTTAAATTAAGGGACAGGGTGGAAAAACTACAAAAATATTAATTTTCTTTTAAACTAAAGAGTCATTTCATTTTGAAAAGACGGTGTTTCATTAATATGTATTGGAGGCAATTGTGTGTTCAAAAAGTCACCTTTTACTTTCCTGAATAAAAACCTATACCTCTTTGTGGAAAATGGTGCTACCACAGTGTAGTGAGAATCTGTTTAGGGGCCGTCTTTGAAACGATAGGCTATATTAGATCTGAAAATTGTGGATAGTGTAATAGTTTGCCAACTGGACATTTATTAATAGTATAATTAGAGAGAGAATGGAAATGCCACCTTATTGGATCATTGATTAAAGGCAGTAGGAATACCTACATTATTTGAGACTTTTGTGTATCCTCCTAAGACCTGTTCATTTTTGTCCCCCTAATGAGTCTCTGGTATTAATCTCAAGAACCATATATTCTACGATGGTGAAACCTACGATACCAGGGTCATTCAATACAAATTATTTAATTGAAAAAACGTCACTGCAACATGTTTTTGTTTTCCACGACTTTTATGTCAAAAAATTTTAATGCTCTAACTTTTTTTTCTGCCGGGTCTTTGCATTAGGAATAATGCCAATGTAAATAAATTACTTGCAGCACATATGTGAACACCACATTCTGCCTCTGTCACTGTAGCAGCCAGTCCGTATGCGTGTAATTGGTCAAAAAATATATGCCATTTTATATATAAACGAAAATATTTTTTAATTGCAAGTAATTTTAAACATTCTTATTAAGCACGACTCGACATGGAACGTGGCGAGTCTTAAACAGGAAGGCTTCGGGTGAATCCGAACATCAGTAGTTACGTTTTCTGAAGAAATACAATGAAGTTAACCAAAAAGTTGTCGAGCTAATTTTAATAGCTTATAGAAAATAGGTTATGTGAAACGTAAGTTAGTCTTCAAGTAGTTGCTTCGTTTCGATTGCCTTCGTTGCACTTGGCAACAGTCAGTTTATCTAAATATAGCCTAACGCTGCAGAATATAATTCTTACGCTCTCCCGAAATAATTATTAGAACCACACGTTGGCTGGCTTAAATAAATTGTTATACCGGAAATTAAAACACAATTCAAGTCATAACGCAAGATGGTCAGAACGCTGAAAACAAACTATTTTAAGGCTCCAGTCGATTAATTCTCAGAAAACACCGTATACGCCGCCTGAAATGCCGTAATAAGAATTTGTTCTTGACATAATAACCCATGTGCTGTTTTCCGGAATTATATTTATGCTTCGCTGGTAAAACGTCTCTTCTCAGTTTAGAGTGCTTATGTTAATGTGTATTTCGCGGAAAATTGAGTTAAAGGGTGGCTTTGATGCTGTTTAATGTCTTTTGCCGTCGGGTGGTGGCAATGAGTGACTTAACTATTAATACAACAGTAATGTAGTTATGTAACGGAACATGTTTTAGTCAATACTATAAACGTATCCGCAAGCTTAGCCTACTTGTTTAAAGGGCTCACCATTTAGCAATCATTTTTCAACTACCTTATCTGAAAACGTTTTAATTATTTATAATACACTATGATATAAGTATCTGTACACATAACAGTTTTTATTCTGAACAAGTCTCAAATGATTCATTAAAAAATAAAAAATAAATTAATATTAGTACCATTGCATTATATTATAACATACGTCCTATTGTAACTATAATATTATTGTTGTTATTATTATTTATTTAACATAATTTTAAACAATATTTATTATAACATAATTAACTTTTCCTAATGCTGATTGACACTTTGTAACGAGTAATCCTCGCACACGCGCGCGCACACACACACGCGCGCGCTGATGTCTGGCCGCAGCTGTGGCAGTTCGCGTCTCGCGGTAATCCCACGCAGCAGCATAACGCGGGAGCAGTTACGGCTGCAGCGCTCCGCCGGGCCCCGAGTGAAACGCGCCTCTTGTTTTCATTGCGGGGAAGCCTCCGGGTGCATACTTCTGTAATTAGGCCTTTGTGCTCAGCAGTTTTGCAGCTGTGATGACATTTGAGTGTCGCCCCCCCGATTCTCACGGTCCCGCTGCCAGCCTTGGCTGCCCCAGTTGCTGGTGGCCAGCCAGGGGCTGGGGGTCCACGTGGCTGCCAGCCCCCGTAGCCTTGTGTACACGCAGAGGGAGGCTTTTTAGAAAAAAAGTATCCCTTCCCAACTGTGGAAGTAAGCTGCCATGCCGTGCCGTGCCAAAAGTTATGGACGTAGATCCCGGACGGTGGGATGGGGGCTAGAGGGACTTTCCCAACTTTAGGAAAACATCAAATGGTCCCTCCCCCCCCAATCATTTTATCGTGTTGTATTGGGCGGTACTGTTAGCGTCTACTCCAGAAAATTTCATGTTTGTTGTCCGCCCCCCCCCCCCCCGCCACCCCCAAACTTGAAATGAGATCCACGTCCTTGGCCTAGGTCGACTTCGACGCCACAGCTCACTGCACTCGAGCCAAAAGGAGGGTCGCCTTGTAGACGTTACGGGCTTGACAGAAGAGCAGAGTTTTCAAAGAAATCAAGCAGGCCAAGAAGCCTTTCGCTATTTCTGCATCGTGAAAGTCTCCCACTTGGCCTGCTTTACTTTTACAGACATGTCAGTTATCCATGATGTTAAGACCGTGTTTTCTTCTCTACTTACCCTCAAAAGTAATGTGTGTGTGTGTGTACACATACGCCATTTATAATCTACATTACAGCATTAAGTTATACTCTGTATTTCTTTAGCATGAACCCAGTGGGTTGTTGGGAATGTATTTTCAGAAAGTTTATTCATTTTTCTCGGTATTATATTTTTTTCCCCCCCAAGACAATTTCTTTCTTTTTTTAGAATGCAGGCTGTGTAATAACTGGTTAGACCACCACTGTCCATTTCTCCAGTAATGATAGCCTTTTCTTGCCGCCCTATATATACGCATAAACTGAGGGGTAGTTGAAGCAATTCATTTTTTTTTCCTCTCCGAAATCGTGCGTCAGTTGGTGGTGTTTAGTCCAACGTAAACGTTAGTAAATGTGTGATTTAAGAAGGACGGCGTTGCCAGGCTGAAAATTCCCCTCACAATTACAGTACAGTGTTTTGGGGTGGGGTTGTGTATAGCATTGCAACAGTAGCCTTTCTGATGAATGATTATATTGTTGCTGTTGTTGTTGCTGTCGTCGTCGTCATCATCATCATCATCTTTATATCCACATACATGATAGATTTGTACAGATAAATTTGACTTTTAAATGTAAAGTTTTACATCTGGCCTCAAAGAAATCTTGTGTCATTTGTAGAAAAGAATATGACTTTCCAATGTTAGATTTGTTGAAATATTTGACACATTTTTTAAAATAACATTTTCTGCATATCTGTGAAGAATTTGTACAATTTTATGCTAATGGTGTTGTCATTTACACCAGCACCCTCTTCTGTATGCCAGTCCCCATTAGTCAAACTTTATATTCAGGGCCTCATTGCAAGGCCACTTGCGTCCTGAGCCATGACAAACGCTCTAAACTTTCACGAGAGAAACTTTTGATTGAACAAGTGTTTTATGCCACAGGCCCTTGGCCAAGGTTCCCTTTTTTGGGGGGGGGGGGGGTTCCCTGTAACCCCCCCCTCCCCACCCCTGTTTAACTCTCAGCTGTCCTTCTGGAAAACCCGGCTCCATTTGCTGTGCATTAGGAGAAGAATGTCTCCTTGCGCAGCCCGGACCGTGGTGGCCACCAGCTCGTGCCAGTTGTGAGTTATTAACATTACTGAGGGGGGATCCTTTCCCACCCCCGCCCTGCCTCTACCCCTGCCCCTGCCCCTACCCCTGCAGCTGCTGCCCCGGCACAACGTCTGTCAGAGCCTCCCTCTCCATTGTGGGGCGGGCGAGGGCGAGGTGGGCACTGGTGCGAAACGTGTCTGGAATCTGGACTAGCCACACGTCCACGCTAATGGTTATGCCTAGTGAGCAAAAAGCCAGAATCCAGATGTCAAGAGGGATGGAAACCTCGGTAAACCGACTAGGTTAACGCCAATTTAGCCGCTTTAGCAACTAGAAAGCTTTCACTTTTCAACCAAATGTAGCTGGGTTTTCACCTGAAGGCCTGGACAGCGTTCCCTGACTTTTTGCCCGACTTTACCCAAAAAAAAGTTACCTAGATATTTGTTGGGTTCTTGGAGACTGCAATATCAGAAAAGGGGGTCTCTTGGCTGGTCTTCGTAGGAAAAACCCCTGTTTGTTTAGCTTGTTATGAAACCCTGTGTGGTTAGTGTGAACATTGTGAAAGCTCTCGAATCGAACCATTTTTTGCCCGACAAAGAACGGTTGAACTAGATGAGGGCTGCTCTATGGAGACATGGAGGAGTCTTCTGGAACACTTTCTTTAACTGTGTGAGAGTTTCCGTTGCATTGAAAAATCACGTTAGCGAGTTTGCTTGTACTACGGAACACCGAGGGAGGATCATCACGTCCTTCCATTTACTGAGTCTTTTTTTTTTTTCCCAAGGAAAGTAGACATTGTATACAGAACACGGACATAATATATATACAGATTAATTTCCTCATCATCTTCTGTTGAAGGAAGCGGGGGCATTGTACGAGCTCTCAAAGCCAGACGGGGGGAGAAGAAACGCCTTCCAGAGCGCTTCTCAAGGTGTGGGGGAAAAAAGTGCTGGGGGGGGGAAAAGGCGATCCAACAGTGGATGCAGATGAGTGGTATCGATAAACCGAATTTCATCCCAGGTCATCTCTCAGTGACACGCTTGCCAGTATTGTTTTTTTCTTCTTTTTTTTTGCCTCCAGCATGGGTGGTTTGGCCAAGCTGCGTAAGAAGGGGAAGTTTGAAGGGGAAGTCCCATCCATAAACACTGGAAAGGGCTGAACTGGGTCTCACTCACTCACTCACTCATTCCACAATGGCCTTTCATTACATTACATTTATTTGGCACCTTTTTCCACTACAAAGTGCCACAAGTCTTGGAACACTACAAACGTCATGAACACTTTCGGCAGTCTGTCATAGGGCCAAGAACCATGGAGCCCCATGTGCATTCAAATGGCTGATATTCTGCTCACATTCACACCTGTGACTGAATCTAATGAAATGAATAAATAAATAAATATATGATGTGTCTGTATAATTGTACATTGAAGAGACAGAATCAAATGTTTGAATAACCGTAATTTTAATGTTTTCTTTTTTGCGGGTTCCTTGTATCCATTCAGAGAGAGAGAGAGAGAGAGAGAGAAGGAGAGAGAAGATGGAGAGTGGATAGAGAGGAGAGAGAGAGAGAGAGAGAGGGAGGGAGAGAGAGAGAGAGAGAGAGACGAGGCCAAACTAAACCACGCTCGCTCCCTGAACATAAAAACTTCCCCCTAATTGCAGCCGGGCCGGGTGCGGTGAAAAGCGAGCTCGGCGCGGTGCACCCCCCCCCCCCCTCTGGACTACCTCCAGCATCACGCTCCGCGTGTTTCCATGAAACGGCTTTTAATGGCCGTCATTAGCCAACACGCCCAGTCTGAGAGGGCCTCGTTTGTAGGAGGGGAGAGCCGCACAAAAGGAGGAGACCGCGGCGGCTGCTGTTATGACTGGGTTTTGTGGGGGCGAAATTGCCAGCCACTTCTGGAGGGCCCCGGGGTCCTCGCCGCGTTGGTAAACTACAGTGCAGCGCAGACACTGTACGCTAATAGGAGAGAGAAACCATTTAGCGGCAGCGCTAATCAAATTATTTCCCCCTGAGGAGCTCGACAGCACTCTTCACCAATTTCGAGGCGTTTTGGGGGAGGTGTTTTCGGACTATTCTACGATCGCGACGACTAATCCAATCCGTCGAATCGTCAAATCGATTTCAATGATCTATTAAAATGAGTTGCGTTAATTGTTGTAGCCCTAATGGTCTTGCGACTGTACGCGTGTGGCTCAGGTGTTGCGGATGCATCCTGGCCTGTCACCTGACCTTGCGAGCAGAGAAGGGCGTCTTGTGAGACCTGAGAGAGAGGTCACCATTAGCGATCGTCACGGCAACCAGAATGACAAAAGCAGTCGACAGCAACACAACATTTTCAGTCTACATGAAACAATATGTACTAAAGCCAATATAAGGTGCAGCCTAATGTTTCCTAAATTATCAGAATTACTCATTATAAATCATAACTAACTAGAAACTGTAGCTTTAAATTTTGGTGTATTCTGTTTGTAATTGTTTCTGTCTTAATTCTAACACTAGCATAAACCATGCCTTCTTTTGAAATGTCATCAGCGTCATACTGATTGTACAAATAAGGGAACAGGGCAGGAGAGAAGCACCACTCAAGCAGAGGACTTGCCCCAGACTCTTGAATAGTACAGCAATAACAGAAAGGGTTGGAATGTGAAAAAGTGAAAGCATCTTGCCCGCAGACACCTCAGCCTTAACTGCTGTGCTAATTTATCTACACCACAAATGGTGTATATAAATGGTACAAGATTATAGCTCACATATGTGCCCACAGTTTGTTCAAAGAAATGAATATAGCCCTAGCGTTAACTTGTTTTCATCGCACCTCAGTTTCAAGTGTAACCAAATGGTGAAAAACTCCATCCACTGCCGACAGGGAAATTTTTGCTATCTGGAAGATTATTTGCAAAATGGTGACGTTTTCCAAGATAAACTGAAAATTGAGGTCATGTCGGGGCACTTGGGAGGTTGGTGTGCTCTGAGTCACTGTTCAGGATGACAGGGAACACGCAGTAACTGGAAGGTGCTGATTGGCTCGATTGGCCAAGTGACGAATGGAGAATATTTTCCAGACCCCTGGGTCAAATACGTATTTGTTTTGGATTCAAATACTTTTCTACGCTTTACTGATCTTGTCTGGTGTATTGGAACCAATGAAATACTCTAAAAAAGTGCAAACCCCACCTTCTGATCATGTTGGCAGGCTCAGTTACACCAGGCGAGATCAGTAGAGCACAGAAAAGTATTTGAATCCAAAACAAATACGTATTTGACCCAGGTCTGATTTTCAGTCACCTTTAATCTCAAAGCTACATGAGACTTCAATGCTATAAAAGAAGCAAAACCAAAATCAAACACAAGCTTAACAGAACACTTGGTCTGTTTAACTTGGTTGCACCTGGATCTTTTAGCTTCATCAACTCAAAACTACGCAAAAAAGCCACTTCAAAGGCACAATGGAGCTCACAGAAAGCAGACAGGCCTGTCTAGTGATTAATTAGCTCCTGAATCTATTGGGCGGACTAGCGGTCCAGTTGCCCCTAACCAGAGGTGGAAAGTCCAGGGGTTCGGAAAGTGAAAGGACTGCCAATGCGTTTATTCCACCCGTGACCTCAACCTGATTACGTTAATTACTCTTACCTCCTGGCTGAAGAATTGTGCAAATTGGAAAATCCTGGAGATCGGAACAAAATACTGAGAATGATGTTTACTTTCTGAACTTGGATTTCTTGCCTCTGTCAGTAACATGGTATCAGTCAAACGGTTGATAAACCCAATAAAGGTATTTGGGCTTGCGTAACTGGTTTTTTTTGTAAATATTAAAAGAGTGAAGTTTTCCCACGGATAATATTCATTCTCACTATCTTACACAATTGAGCAAGGAAATCCAATCATCATAATGGCGCTTAAAGGTGATTTATTCTATGAAGGAGGTGGGTGCGGATTATTAGGCAGATAACTTTAGCAGACAGAAATGTCGGAAATAGCTGTTGTCCCCCCCTCTCGAGTGTTAGAGTACTACCCTAACCCAAAAGTGGAAGAGTCCCAAAATAACAACCTTTAAAATGGCAGCAGAGAGGGGAAGCAACAACTTTTCTGGAACTAAAGCAGCGCTAAGCAGGGGGAGTGTGGGCGGGGCCGCGCTAAGTGAACCGGCCCTGTGTTAAACTGCTGCTCGGAGACCGTCACAATGGCGGCGTACGATGGAGGGGGTGCTGGTGGCTCGGCTGGGGCGCGCAGTGGCGCAGCTGCCACCCAGGCCCGCTAGGCCCTGCTCCGTATGGGCTGGTCCCCCCTGTTTCTCCTGGGGAGGGCCCCCGGCCTCCAGCCCAGAGCCCCCAGCCCACAGCCTGCAGCCTGGCCTCCGCTACCATCAGACCCCCAGCCCTGCACAATGCAAAAGCCCCTGTAAACTCCTTTGTGTTCCCTCCCAAGGTTTCTTTTACTGAAAATCTTAAATATTTCATTAGGGCTTTTTCTCTTGGGCCTTTTGTCTTCCTCTATAATAAAGGCCGCTTCTTGCCCCAGTGAAACCCCCCCCCCAGCTGACCCCCCCCCCCCCCAAGTTAATCCAGCAGTTAAAAGGGTTCCAAAACATGTTTTTGAGTTCCTGCACACTGCTGCTACGCCACAAACACAGCATGCGTTAGTCTGAGCTGTGCAGCTGATTCTTATTTTTCATCCCCATCTCTGCTTCTTTTGACTATGTTTTTTTGAGGATGGTTATTTTTCGTATTCAGTTGGAAAACCTTTCTTCGTTTCATCACTTGAAACATAGATGCTCCTGTTGAATCAAAGACGGTGTGTCTGTAAGTTTAATTGTTAGACTGAACAGCCCTCAACATACACTATCACGGAAAGGAAGTGAATTTGTGCCAATGGGTTTCAGAGAGAGAGAGAGAGAGAGAGAACTCAAATGGATATTTACCATTCTAACAAAACGAGAATGAAAGTGAAAGAGGAAAAGAATGACTATTGAAAAATAAATATTAGGGTGATCCTTGTAAAATGTATGCTGAATAACCAGGGGCTTCACTTCACAAAAAAATAGAGCAACCTTGCGGTGCGGTGCCTTCGACCCGAACGCCAGGCGGGAAGAATGCCTGAGCTCCCCCCGTACAAATATTAAAGACTTGTTAATAACGTTTCCGTACATGCGACAGAGCTCCCTCAGGATGTCTGAAAGGGATTCCCCTTCATGAGAACGTTTAAACTGTCTCGCGGACTTGCGGCGATCTGTCTCCGGACAAAGAGCACCCTTTGTTAAATGGGGAGAGGGGAGAGGTTGGGGGGGGGGGGGTGGGTAGAGTGGCATGATTTATCCAGCACTTTAAGCACCCCTCCTCCCTTATGAATAATTCAAGGTTATCATTCAGTTTGATACTTGATTATTATGTTTTTATTCTTTTTTTTTTCACACGCGGGAGACCTAGTTGGACAGGGGAGTGGGTGAGTGGGTGGGGGGGAGAGGAGGGGGGGCTGAAGGGGGGGGGGGGAAGCAATGTGCGCTGAGGCACACAACACGAGAGGCCATAGAGCAGGACTCTGCTGTCAGGTTGATAAATATAACGTGTCACCAATTAAAAACTCATCGCCTTTCCCTAATTCAGCCAGCGCCTTGTTAACCGCGGCCTGGCAGGGAGGCTACCGCCCCCCCCCCATCCCCCCCCCTCGCCACCGGCACCCACCACAACAGAAGAACCCGGCTTTCTCATCCTTTAAAAACCCACGTCCCGTCCCCATTGGCATGTAAATAAGACATTCATTCAGCACTTTTTTTGGGGGGGTGTAACCAAAATGGCCATCAATGTCTTTGATTTCATCTTTTTTTTCCTCTCTTACTCTCTCCCAAGAAAACAAAGAATTGAATAGTTTTGGATTTTTTTTTTTTTTATTCAAAAAAAACCCTTTTCTGTCCGTTCTCTCTCAGCATTGTCATGGTAATGGTATTGACACAACTTGGTGCAATGTGGGTATACAACACATATGAACCCTAGCAGGAGTCCATAACGGAGGTGCCATTTAGCAAGCTGTTTCTGTGAGAAAGTCAAATGTTTAAGAGTGCTTTTTTTTGTTGTTGTGAACGTCGGGAATCTGGGTTTTTTAAGATATCAGTGGGAGTCCTTTCTGTGGGTTCCTCTGAAACTATAGGCCTTTCAGGACCCTGAGATGCTAAATAGCCGAAGTTAAAAAAAAGTATTGAAATTGTGAGAATGTGAAATATTCTTTAGCTTTGTGTGACTCCTCCTTCCTGACATGGTTGTTTTCCCTCTTTTCTTATTCCGTACATTCACTGATTCTTCCGACTTGTTCGTTTTGTTGAGTAGCACCTTCCTCAAACTCTGTCAAGTGTCACAAATAACGTTTCAGGCGAAACAAGAACTTAACGTGAAAGAAGGACATCTCATTTGCTAAGCCCTCCGAGAAAACAATGAAAACTATGTTAAATCGGTTTTTAAATGAACTGAGTTGCATTTGCAATTGGCCCACTTTCAGTATCAGTGAACAGACTTTCAGTATCACAGATGATCTTTGTTTGGAAATCATGGAATACTTTCCTACACTTGCTTGAGCGTCAAGTCTAGACAACTATGAAAGCGTTTGTTTTTGGTTGAAATGATAAAAGGATGCTCCTTGGTTAAATGAATAAAGCAGGCTTGAAATGATAAAGATTCTCATTATAAAGAGGGAAGCCCTCATGCTCATAAAAATGAAAATTACACCAGACAAATTTACAGCACCTCACTTCACAACGTTTTTTTTTCATAGTAGGTATATGATAAAGGTACCATAATGGATGGATGGATGGATGGATGGATGGATGGATGGATGGATGGATGGATGGATGGATGGATGGATGGATGGATGGATGGATGGATGGATGGATGGATGGATGGATGGATGGATGGATGGATGGATGGATGGATAGATAGATAGATAGATGGATAGATAGATAGATAGATAGATAGATTAACCACCGAGAACATCTCAGTGCCAGGTACCGGTTCAAAGGGAGCTCATGCCATCCTCGTCTTGTGTGTTACTGTACGTCTCACGTCCTACAGAAAGAAGTGGCCCCTTTACTTTTCAGTGCAGAGAGATGTGCCTTTGTGTGCACGCTGAATGGATCAGTGGAATCGGCCTGGACGTCCACCAGCAATAAAGCCTGCTTGTCTCCCCCCTTGAAGTCCATCTGTACAGTCGTACAGGAATGTGAAAAATGCCGTTTTAAAAAAAAAAATAGGGGGACGAGCTGAATGCTGCCTGGGTATTTTCAGCATATCAAAGCCTTTTCTCTTCCTGAGTGCTGGGAGTGCGGTAAGGAGCCAAGAATTAGAGAACACCCCCCCCATCACCCCACTCCTCCCTCAAAAGAGCTGGCTGATTATCACTGTCACACTAGGGCCCGGCCCGACTTGGCACAGCCTTGTGTCCTTAATTGAATTAGACATACCCGCTTGTTTAGGCATTGTGCGATGGCATGAGAATCCCCAGACGCATTTTCATGATAAAAACGGGCGGCCCTGGTAACACTTGTTGAGAGATCTGAGAGTGCCGACCGCAAAGGGGTAGAGACACGAGGGTTTTAGGGCGACTCAGCGGTGGGATCTGAGGCACAGGCCGGGCCCCGTGCCCCTCTCCACACTTAGGGAGTGCTGGAGATCACGTTCAGTAAAATAACTGCATTTAAAACACACTTACAGAGTACTGGAGATCACGTTCAGTAAAATAACTGCATTTAAAACACACTTACAGAGTACTGGAGATCACATTCAATAAAATAACTGCATTTAAAACACACTTACAGAGTACTGGAGATCACGTAGAGTAAAATAACTGCATTTAAAACAGACTTACAGAGTACTGGTGATCACATTCAGTAAAATAACTGCATTTAAAACAGACTTACAGAGTACTGGTGATCACATTCAGTAAAATAACTGCATTTAAAACAGACTTACAGAGTACTGGTGATCACGTTCAGTAAAATAACTGAGTTAAAGTCTTTGGAATATTTGAACATGGGGGGTTTTCAAATGGGTATCTTCAAGCTTGTATGTAGCTTAGACCTGTGATTCCTTTTGCTTTTGTTTTTTTTCTTTCTCAGGGATCTGAACAAAGCTATTTATTTTAATGGCAACCATCAGAAAGTGCAACACAAATATTTCTAAACAGTGGGGGAAAAATCGCTTTTTAATAACTGTCCTATCATCAAGGAATTCCTGACACAACTGCAGTTGTGGCATCAAATGGGCCATTAGAGACAGTTCATGTGCTGTCCTTAATAGTGTCACTGTTTCTTAGGCAACACCAAGAAAAACAATTTGTCCATGTATCTTGAAACATCAGTATTTATTATATTTGATGACATTGAAGCATCCTGGGGACCAGCTAGGCCTTTTAATTCACCAATGTGTTTTAGCTGTAACACCCTATGTTAGAGTGTGGTTTAACACACAGAAGTACAGCATTGATTTGGGTCTCACCGATCTGGATTTTTATGAGCCTGCAAACATTCATTTGTTTTGTTGTTGCAGTTGTTGATGTAGATTATTATAACTCTGTATGTAAAGTATGTGGACAAGTTCTGTCTGGTAATATTGACTTGTGTCTGTAACCTGAGGTGGGAAGTCATTGTGTGTGTGTGTGTGTGTGTGTGTGTGAGAGAGACACTCAAAACCCAGCACTTAACAACCGACAGCACTGGCTCAAGCTTGGCTTGGTGACTTTAACATCTTGTCTTTTTATCCCTGCAGTCTGTCCCCACTCAGCTCAGGATTACTGAATTTTGTTTAAAAAATAAAAGGGGGGGGGGGGCAGGGGGGGGTGGTGGGACAGCGAGGAGGAAAACAGCCTAATGTGATTGCCCTCTCCATTTATGGGGCCTGCCCCTTAAGAGGAGCTAAGACGGGACACCTCCATGCTGCCACTACATAATGTCACCTCACTAACCCCTTGGGGGTGGGGGGGGGGGGAGGTCACCCCGAGATTGACACCGTAACCCACGGCCCCCCTGAGCCGCCCCCTTGCCCCTATAGTGGTGCGCCCATCTGTCAGTAACGCGGCCCAAAAACTTTTATTCAGTCAGAGATCAGGAGATAGTGAAAGGATAATCTCTGAATAATTGCAGCTGATGGACCTTGGGACGTCCTCTTTTCGTGCCCCTTCTTAATTTTTTAGTGGCCTTGTTGCCTTTCACCGAGCTAACCAGATGGACAATTATATTTTGCGACGATACGTAATGGGAGTTCTTTTTCTTATTTGATTGGGAAAACGGGACCCGCTGACCGGTATGACCTGTCGATCGCAGCTCGGAGGAAATGAGGTCATTCCTTAATTTATTCCAGATAGCCACCGCTGCACTGTTGACAGATGTGGGCATCTAGGATCTGCACGGACACCAGATATGTTATCGCAGCCACTTTCACCGGAACAGAATCAGTACCTCTGATGGTGTTTACTGACAGGATTAAGGGCTGATTGGCTGATTGCCTATCACACAAATTTGAGGATTAAAAATGTTGAATATTTAAAGAAAATATATTGATGTGTGTATATATATATTGACCTGTATTGATATGTTTATATATTTACTTAATATAAAAGTTTGGGAACTATCTCACAGATACAGTAAATATTGACGTGTCAATGCAGCGGGCCATGAATAAAGCTTTTCTTTCCCCAAGGGTTCACTTTGGTTCCTTTATTAATGACTAATGCATGAATATGTAAATGGAAAAAATACATGTATATGGTGACAATATACTGTACAGCTACTTCCCTGGAACAGGCTGCTGAAGGCCAAATGGGAAGTTTTTAATCAAAGCTAAATTAATGTCAGCATTTTACTTTAGGGGGTTCAATTATTGAAAGTGTGTCCTCTAGAAATTCTTGAACATATGGTTACATGACAAGCCATCCTTCAAGGTACATGCTAATAATCTCCTTAGCAATTATTTTAAATGAGGTTTTTTTTACTTTAGAAACGGATCTTGTTTTTAATTTGAGGCCAAGAAAAACTTTGTTCAGGCTCATTTTGCCTGCAGTTGATTGTGGTGACGTGTTGTACATGCACACAGCTTTTGATTGCTGTGTTTGTGCTTGATTACATTTTATTACCTCCACAGTTATTACCTTAACCGCCATTATATTGTTTATCTAACGATTGGCTGGGCCTCATTCGCCACCTGCAGGAAGCAGTATTGGTATTGGCCGACTGAATCTTTCCTTCATAATGTTGTGTGAGAAAAGTGTAATTGTTTTATATTGCATGGCGCTATGTTCTGTAGGCTTGAATAACTGAATAATAAAGTATAGGTATATAAATGGTAAATGTTACTGGTAAATATTTTCTCTGCATTATTTTGGTTTTGTGTATTTACATTAGAATTTTTGGCCAAGTCTCCCCTTGAAAAATAAATCTCCAGGGACTTGATTCTGGTAAAACTGAGGTTTACGATTAAAAAGAAGACGAAAGTGAGTTCTGGAATTGATTGAGTACTTCTTGCGAGTGGAGACTCTGGGATTTATAGTCTCTTTTGTGATTGGCTGGAGAGCCTGTGAAAGCACTGGAAAGAATTAATGAAACAGAAGAAAAAAACAACAAAATTAATTTCACATGCTTTGAGGTAAAACACACATGGGATAAATGTATCTTTTGTATTATATCCCTTTTTTGTGGAAGGCTCTGTAAAGTTGTGCAGTACGCGAGTGCCTTTGTGCAAACGTGGCCGTGAATGTATCCATACGCACGGCCCTGCCGACCGCGGTGTAGCGCGGCGAGCTCGACGCAGTGACCTCGCGGACGCTGACGCTCGTGAGGGCTTTTCATTAATGAGACCCCCCCCCATCTGAGCCGCCGCGCAGCTGTGCGCGACACGTCGCCCGGCTACAACGGGAAGACGATTCGCTAACGCGGGTTTAAAGCTTCTTCAAGAGCGTCGCACCAGTCGCAACAAAGTGACGCGATTACATTACAGGCATTTAGCAGATGCTCTTATCCAGAGCAACCTGCGCAACTTTTACATGGCATTTTACATTGTATCCATTTGTACAGCTGGATATATACTGAAGCAATGCAGGTTAAGTACCTTGCTCAAGGGTACAACGGCAGTGTCCTGACCAGGAATCGAACCTACGACCTTTCGGTTACAAGCCCAGTTCCTTACCCACTGTGCTACACTGCCGCCACGTGATGGAAAGGGGTGTCGGTGCGGAGGTGCTGCTGTGGCTTTAATCACTCATTATGCTGACAGATTCATATTCTGCACTGTCCCGGGCCTGACTGGCCCAGAGAGAGGTGGAGGGGGGAGGGGTGGGATGGGGCGTTCTCCTGAGGGAGCTGAAAGTTAGCTACAGGTGGACCACACGTGTGTGACTGCCGGCAAGGAAGTGAGCGGCCAATGGGCTCTCTCATTTTCTGGATGTGATGCATATTATTGGTGCTTCAGGGAAAAGTGTCAGGTTAGTGGAAATGGTGTTGCCGCTGAGTTAAGAGGATTGATGTGATCTCTTGGGAGTGTGTGGGTTCCTCCTTGGAGTCCTTCAGGATGAGGGTGGGGGGTGGTGCTGGGAGCTGGAGAGAGAGAGAGAGGAGGAAGCTGTTATAGTTTTCTTTTTCTTGTCTTTGTTTTCACAAACTTTAATTGATGGCCCTTTTATATATTTTTCTTTTTTTTTTCTAATTCGTGCTTTATCCTGTCCACCCTCCTGTAATAATATAATAAAAAAATTTGGTCGCACACACACACACACACACAAAAAAAAAAGGTGACTGGCAAACAAAGGGGAGCCCTTGCGCACTGGGGCAGGGACGTTGCCATATTAAACAAAAAGAGTCCCGTGCCAGAGGCCGGAGAGTGAAGGGGTGTGTCAGATTTAAAGCCCTACCGGTCCACCGGGGAGGCTGCATTACTCATTAACCAGGCCTGAACCTCCACCGGCTGCTTTCCAGCATGACAGTGCAGCAATCCACGCACCGGGCCCTGCTGCAGTTCACTCTTAACTGGGCTGGAGAAATCATTGACCTGACTGAGACCAGCGTGCCTGGAGCTTCAGTCACTTTTGAGGAAACATCGCCTAATTGAAATACTTGTGTTTTAATATGTAGGGTGTGGATTTTTGAGTTAGGGGCAGGGCTTTCACTCTCGCCGAGTGTGGCACTTTCAGATGCCACCGCATGTGGGGTGTGGATGGAGAGGGTGAAACTGTAATGGTGGCACCTTTGGTTTTGATAAACATGTAAAACACCCATGTAGTGGAACGGTTTGTGTCCTCTGTAGCAAATTAACCACAGCACAGCAAGCGTAGACAATATAGGTAAGCAAGTATCGGATGAAGGCCTCGCTGGTCAAAATGTGGTAGCAATAACTTTGCTTGTTTGGAAGCATATACTTCAGTGTGCAGACATATTTTTCTTTTTAGTGGTTTATTTTGGCCTGTACCTGTGTCCTAATTGGGTCAGATGTGCACACCAGCCTATTGTCTTTGCCTAATACAGGTAGGTAAGCCATAAAAAAAACAATCCAACACATCAGGAGTCAGTGACCCCAAAGGGCCATCTAGTTACTACTGTTATGGACAACGGATGGCCTTCATTTCTGTGTCAACAAGATCTTTCCCCTTCACCATCAGTGCTGGAAGTGTGTGAATTTTATGGCATAAAATTAAACTACATTTTAATGAGATGAACTGTGCCAAAAAAATCCACAATGTTTCAGGCGTTTCGTCTGGTTTCTCCCAATTTTGAATGTGGTCGCTGCTTCAACTTCAGTCAGTTTGAGAGAGGGCGAATAGGCAACTGCAGTACTTCCAAGAGACCCGATTCTTCTCTTCACACTACAGTCCACCAGATAAACCCAAACGGGCACTGAGTTGTAGGACACTTCACCTGTCGCTTGAGCAGGCAGTTAGTGGGTTACCTGATTGACTAGAAAAGGTTATTTGGGGGGGGGAGAGGGAGCCCTGAAAACAGTCGCAGAGGAGACGGTTTTCTGTGGCGGGGGCATCCGCTGGTCTCCGTGACCTTTGCTTTTTACGCTGGATAAATGTTTGCGTGAAGCATAATGGAGCTCCACACACTGTAATAACAGGAGAGAGTGCATGTGCCCAAGACAAACAGGGCCTCAGTGGGCAGCACTTGTAGAGCACTCTTACCCTGGAGAGAAGCAAAATATTTTCACTGCCTGGACATGGGGGGGCGGGCGAAGGGGGGGTCAACAGGGGGATGGGGGTAGGAGGGGTACCAGCGAAAAACTCCGTCCACCATCCGTGTTTTCTGTCCTCCAGCTTCCTGCCTTTCATTCACTTTTCGACAAACACTGCAGAACGTCAGACATTCACCTCGCCGCTGGTCCGGGCCGCCACCGCGACCGCTTTCTCAGTTTTTTTTTTTTTTTTTTTTTTTTTAAACGGGGAGGAGAGAGGAGAGGCCCGCGTGTCCGAAACGCGAGACTCCGTGCGGAATGCAGACGGTCATCCCAGGCACAGCTGACGGCTCGGCTCGCGCTGGGGAAAAGCGGTCGGGGGGGGGTGGGGGGGGGCAGGGGTTTGATAATTTACAGCCGACTCCACTGCGAGGCACGACTGCCGTGCTCGCTCCTCGGACAAACAACTGCTCCGTGCAGCCATGCGTACTGTATGACGCTTTCTGCAAAAAAAAACATTTCTTGGCTCACAGATCTGCAAATCTCCAATCAAAATGCTGAGATACCCTTTTTGAACATTTTAGGTGTTTTAGAGCAATTTCCATGCTGTGAAATTTTGGATGTTATTGTTCAAAAGAATTCCATACTGTTAAGTAAACAGAACAATTCCAGACGTATTGAAATGTATCTTTTATTTGATGTATATTTGTATTTTAATACTGATTTTATGGGGTCTCTCTTGAGATGTTGAATATGTGATAACATGTTTATCAATTTATATAAAATATTATCTCAAATAACCTACTTTTATAAAGAGGAAGTCCTTTAAATAGCATTTTCCCTCTGGCAGTTTAAATAGAGTGAAAGATGGTGGTATCACAGATGTCCTCCTTAAGAGCACAGATATTATAAATCAGCGAAGTTTTGTAATTCTGTTCATTTAAACAAAGAGGAAGCCAATAAAAAGCCATTAAAATGACATGTGAATCGGCAAACAAACTGTTTAATTTGTGTCTGAAACGTGAAGGGGATCCCAGTCTGTGAGCCGGGGTGTGGGTGGGGGGGCGGGGGGGTTTAGCCGAAAATTTGCATCTGATTGGAGTTTAATGGCCCATGTCAAGGCCCACTGCTTTATCCCCATGGCAACCAATCTTTTCTCAAGATTTTCAACAGGCTTTTTTTTTTTTTCTTTTTGAGATGTGTCATGTGAGCCCCAAAATGGGGGCTGGGGGGCTTGTATGTATCAATTTGTTTCTGTTGCAGAGGCCCCCCAATAGCCCGGCAATGAATATATGGGCCATTGAGCCCCGCGGCACAATGGGCCCATGGCTGATGCTGTTGCCACAGAGACCCGCCCACACAATGGCCCGGAATGATGGCATATGGTCCCAACCTGCCCGGGCTGCAGGCCCCCAATAGCGCCCCCCTCCCACACCCCCCCTTTCGCCTGACAAACCCCCAAAGTTGGCCATTTATCCGTGCCTAGTCATTTCATGGTAAAATAAACTTTTTTATAAAGTTTCAGAAGCCAAGGGCACACACACACTCACACACAAAAAGAAAACGTGAAACAGAACCAGAAAAGCCGCCATTGTAAAGTGGGGGGAATTAATCACTTTAGTGAACTTTACAAAAGGGTCTTTTTTTTTACCCACCTGCTCCTACATTAATATGGCCATTATGAAGCATTTTCCTCTCTCTTTAGAGAAGGGGAAATTGTCAATCTGTTTTGTGATATGAGAAAGGAAACTGAAAGAAATCTTATTAAACAATTCCTTTAACGAATGCACATATAATAAGAGTAGCAAACGTACAAATGCCTCAGTTTTTTTTATTTGGGGGAAAAAAATACATGAAGTGTAATTTTTGAATAAAAAATGAAAAAAAAAAAAAGCTGTCCAATTTCCAGATTAGATTTTTCAGAAGCAGTTCTGAAATATGTTTTCATTTTTTTATGACTTTATTTGTATTCAGTTCACAAATTACGATCACACTTAACAATCTGGCAGACGAATGACTCATAATTCCCTCTCTTCATTCACGCTGTGATCATCTGGAATGATGGAATGACGATGAACGCCATTCGCAGAGGATTGATGAATCGCGTCATTCCCACGGCTGACACCCGAATTCCTGGGATGCTTGGAGTAAAAAAAAGTTCACCCCCTGGAATTCCGGAGCGCAACCTGACTGCGGTGCGAGGATTCTCGTCCTTTATAGACCCGTGCGTTCCGGTCACGTCGCTCGCATTCCACTTTAAACGCGAGAATAGAGCCGCTGACTTTTGCTAACTTGGGTTAAATACGAATCTGCAATTTAGATCTCGACGAAAGCTGTCGCATCTGCTTAACCGCTCTGAGCAATATGCTAATGTAGAGTTTCTCGCACTGCAGTGCAGCAGTCTTAACTCGGAACACACTTGACTGAGGTGCACATGTTGAATTACTTAATAGATGCAACGTTCATGGAACGCACTGTTTGGTGTTACATTACTCCAATAATTCATAAGCAAATTTTAGTTGTGTGTAAGAAACTAAAATCCAGATTGCTGTACCGTATCTCGACACAATGCCAGCATTCTTAAGTGTTCACATTGTACCAGACGCTGGCAGTGTGATTACACATTTATTCAATGCCCCAGTGAGGTGTGTGGAGTGGCAGGTGAGTGAGTCATGCCATCCGCTGCCCCGCGGCGTTGCTCGTAGAAACGGGAATGAGCCCGAAGGCGTGGGAGGGACCGACTGTCGGGAACGCTGTGCCCCCCCCCCCCAGCTTGAGTACATCGGCCTGACAGCTGCCACACACCTGCTGCACACCTGTAGTGAGGTGACCTGAGGCCCAGAGTGATGGGAGCGCAGGAACGTGGAGCAGCTCCAGCCGGGCCACGCCCGGGACACTCCAGCCAATCACAAACTACCAATGGCCATTGGCCGTTTTCAGCACCGGTGGGGTGGACAGTTCCCACCTGCCGCTTACCTGGAGAAAGCCCAGCTAAAAAGGGACTCCAGCCCTCATGGATGTGGGTTCGAATTGCATCTGATCACTCTGCAATCTCATACGATATAAAAAACACAACACTACGATTCATTAAAACATGAATGACGAATGCGGCACTATAGGAACTATGAAGGGAATCTACCATAGTTTCCATAGACTGCGTTGTTGCCGTTCTCGTTGTGTTAGTGTTAATCAGTTTAACCTTCAGGGTCCAAGTTGAACTATGCGGTTGTTCCCTGCACTTGGACCGGTACTTCTCTCTAGGGGTTTCGTCATACTTGTTCCTGGTTATGGTAATACACTTTGTTGTACGTCGCTCTGGATAAGAGCGTCTGCCAAATGCCTGTAATGTAATGTAATGTATCATGTCAGTCGGTCAATACTGATGCGTATGTTCCGTCTTCACAGAACAATATCTATATTTTTTGCCAGTATGGATTTTTGCTACTGTGACATACTCTTGTGACACCACTAGCCACCTGTATCAGCAGAGGCAACCCAGGACAAAGCCAGCTGTGTTCCAGCACTGCAGACTGTGAAGTTATGAGCTGTATATGCCTGTTAATAACCACTACAGCTAGCCTGTGTGGTTCTGCCTGTGCCTTTGCAGTCTGTTGCTCCAGGATCTGCGAAACATCAATTTTGTCGTGTTTCACTCTGCCTAAAGGGATTAATCAACTGCAGATCTGAAAAATGTTTAACAGCGATGGTACAGGCTGAGAAGTGTTAGCAGGGTTTGGATGTCTGCCAGAATCTATTGTTTGCTTAATTTGTGAGTTAGAATTGAGGAGGGCAGTGTGTGCTACAGCAGACAGAAAAATAGGGTTAAAATGCATAAAAACAATGTAACCTTCCCTATTTTATTGAAACATAATTTTTTTAAAAACCATATAAAGATAACCAACGAGAACACACTTGCGATAATTACCAATGTTTTGCCATTTTGAGCCAGCCTGCTAGTGAATGTAAGCTGTTTTGGGGGACAAAGTCCTTCAGCACAATTGCATTTTAATTACTAACCCGAAAGAAAAGTGCACCTTTTTGTGCCTCATTCTGTCTGCGTAAATGTCAACCAAGCATCATTAAGCTTTGGGTGTGAAAAGACAGAGCAGACATAAGCTTGTCCACCCTTGTCCATCATGGACCCCCCTACATGCACTTCGTACTATTAACTGACATGATACTATGTACTAGCAGGGATGGATTAAGACATTATTAGTGCAGGGGCAAAAATGAGAGAATGTGTGTGTGTGTGTTGGGGGTGTGGGTGTGGACAGGTTTTGATCACAGACCAGGGAGCCCTTCACCCGCTAGTGCTTAGCTTCACCCGCGTGTACTATAATGGCATTTTTGCTATTGTGACATACTCTTGTGACACCTCTTGCCACCTGTGTCAGCAGAGGCAACCCAGGACAAAGCCAGCTGTGTTCCAGCACTGTAGACTGTGAGGTTATGAGCTGTATATGCCTGTTAATAACCTCTACAGCTGGCCTGTATGGTTCTGCCTGTGCCTTTGCACCTCTGTTTAAAAAAACCTTCTTCATGGTCAGAGGAGCTTTTTCTTCTTCTTTTTTTTACAATTGAAAAAAGCGCATTCAGAAACTAGGTCTAATATTTTCTTCTTTTTCTTTTTTTTTTTTACAGCTCTAACGATGCTTTGTGGACAGCCCCCCCCCCCTGGGTGCCTGACCTGGGATCCCAGACCTTGGGCCTGTCTCCTAGTGCTGGCATCCAGCGAGAGAGGCGAAGCCGTCAGCTGCAGAACACGCCACTTCCTGTCAGGTGACCTGCTCCGCAGTTCCTCAGGGCAACGCTGACGGAGCACGCTCACACGCCACGCAGGTGACAGCCTTCACACGCAGGTGACGGCATGCGCACGCGATACAGAAGTGCTTTATTGCCAGATGTTTCCTCTGGGAGACCCTGCCCCATGCCCATAACGGGCTGTAACACATTAGTGGAGCTGGGTGGGAGTACATGTGAGTTGATAGTCTTGACAAGTGATTCTTGACCATCTTGACAAATCTGTTGACTAGACCGCACCTTTTTTAAAAAAAATGATTTTTTTGGTCATTGTGGTGGACTCCCCACAGAGCTGGAGAGGTACCACCCAAGGTCAAAGGTGGAACCCTGAGTCTCACACTAGAGCAAGGATGCTCCTCACCCAGACTGACCCCCTAAGCTAAACGCCCAAAAACATCCGCCTCAGTGCAGGGAACATTGTGTGGTGCTGAACCAGCTGTAGGTGTCATACTCATTTGCTCAATGTCAATGATCAAATAAATACTTTTTTTTTTAAAACAAAAAAAAAAAATTATATACTCATCCTTACAGGACCTTGTGTCTGATGCAGGGTCCAAGTATAAGCCAGCGAGAGGAAACTCGTTCGAAAACTACAAAGAAAAACGGAAAAATAAACCCTTTTCCCTGGACTGGAATCGTTAGAGACAGTAAGGGAAGAGAGGGGGGGGCCTCAGAGGGCTGTGCGTCCCGGAACAGGCGGCTGTCGCCGCGGAAACAGAGAATGGCTAAGTGGGGACATCAAAAAGGGAAGGACGCGCTGGACGCAATAAAACGGGGTCGAGCCGCGCACGGGAAAGGGAATCACACCCCGGCCGTCGATGGGCGGAAGCCAGCGGACAAGGATCACCTTCCAGCTCCGTGTGGCCTAACGTGTGTCACTGCAAAGGCCAGGCTTTCGAGGACACGGCCCAATCGGATTACGGCGTCGAAATTCTAGAGCTGAATTGTAACGAATAATTATAGAGTTGAACAGAGTCGAATTAACAGTGTTAGAGTTGAATTAACAATGGACATTGTACCGCGTAGGTCTGTAATCAGAGGCTTATAGGGGCTCGTCTGTGTGTGAGTGATTAATCAGGGGACGCAGACTTTGTGTGTTGGTTTAGCCCTTGCGTGTACAAACGATTTGCTGCGTCACGTATTCCTAAATGATACAGAATCATACAGAGCTGCACATGCATACGTCTCTGTAAATCTAAATGGGCTAATCGTATGGATTTGCTGTAGGTACGGACGCAGTACTTCACAAAAATGTTGGACGGACTTTCGTGAGTAATTTCAGGATAAAATAATGGGGGGGGGGGGGATTCGGGGTCAGAACTTAGCCGTGATTGACAAGGAAACAAAAGATAAATTAAGCGAGTCGATGGCTAAACATCCACAAGTATTGAGCAGCCTGAGAGAAAGCAGTAAAGGACAATGAGGGTCCCTGCGGGAGAGGAGGGGCGGAGGTCGATGGCAGAGTTCCCTCCCGGTGTTCATGCCGTGGGGACCCGGAGCAAAAGGGTATCGATCCCACAGCAGGACAGACATGTCAGTCAGTGTGGGAGAGAGGAGGGCGCCGTCCCCCAAAACCAACACACGTACCACCGCCACCTTCACCATCGCCCCCCCCCCCCCCGGCCCCCAAAACCAGCACACTAACCACCACCACCCCAAAACCAGCCACTAACCACCACCACCACCACAAAACCAGGAACCACACCCCCCCCGCCCCAAACCCAGCCCACTCCCCACCACCCCCCCAAAACCAGCCACTAACCACCACCACCCCAAAACCAGCCACTAACCACCACCACCCCAAAACCAGCCCACTAACCACCACCACCCCAAAACCAGCCACGAACCACCCCCCCCCCCCAAACCCAGCCCACTCCCCACCACCCCCCAAAAACCAGCCCACTAGCCACCACCACCCCCTCTCCCCAAAACGAGCCCACTAAACACCCCCACCCCCAAAAAAACCAGCCTACTAACCACCTCCGCCCCAAAACCAGCATATTAACCACGCCCCCCCCCACCCCACACCTCTGCCCTACCCCCGTACAGGACACACCTGCGACTTCCCCTGTCCTTCTTTCTAGGTCTCTTGTATCTTTTTGGGACTCCCTGTTTCAGGCTGAGAGTCGGGGTCCCAGCTGCAGAGTACGGGCCGGTTCACTGTGAGGGCGCAGGGCTCTCTTACTGAAGGGTTTGCACACCGTCACTGGCCTGCGTAAATGTGTTTGCCTGCCGCAAACAGGAAGAGCCTTGCTCTCGCGTTATTGCAGGGGAAACCCCTTTCAGCCCAATTTTATGGTCTTTTTCATCCATGCGTCACAGGGGACAGAGGACAAGAATCTTCTCACTCCACGCCTACATCAAAATGAATGATTAATACGGCTGCTTTTAAGCGAATCAGACATAATTATTATAATAGTTATTATTCATTATTCTGCCCGTGATTATTTGCATATGATTTTGGAAATGTATCTTAAAAATCGTAACTGCACAGCTTATTTCAATCAAATCAGCTTTTGCTTTTAATTTTCAAAACATGAGTAACAAAGAAAGAAATGACCAATAGCTTAGAAGGAAACACTTCTACCTTGCAAAAGCAATTGTGTTATAGTTCCTGATCTGAGTAATAGGGCACCCATGCATAATCAAACTGGACTTGTAACCTAAAGGTTGCAGGTTTGATTCCCAGGTTGGTTCCCAGGTATTTACAACCTTGAGAAAGTTACTTTATCCAAATTCACAGTGCTGCTGGAAGATCTGTAAAGTGCTATAAGATCTGGTAAGTATTTGCTAAATACCCATAATGCAACGTAAAGCAATAAGACCATTTCCTCTCTGTCTCACCCTCTCCATTAACAGCACTGAGGGACAGGAGACACCCTGTGTGCTCCTGTTTGCTTTTCTCAGGCTCACGGCAACACACTCGACCTTTGACCTTGGAGGCAGGTGCGCATATGTGCGCTTACTCGTGCGTGCACGTGTGTACGTGTCAGAGTGTCTAAGAGAGTGTGTGTGTGTGTTAGTCTTAGTCTTATCTCGCCACACACATTTATTACTCCGGCCTGTCTCATCACCCACTTAAAGAAGGTTTAAATTAGATAAGTGTCGCTGGTTGGCAAGAATGATTTGCCCTCTGGGAATTGTCAGCAGAGGTGATAAATGGGGCTAACTTCATCAGGGGGTACGGGGGGTGCACGTTTTTTTAATCTAATACCCTCTATTCATTCCATGGGAGCAGCAGTACCTTACATTACAGGTATTTAGCAGACGCTGTTCATGCAGAGCGACTTACACAATTTACGTAGTATCCATAAAATACGCACAACCGAGATGTTTTACCGAAGCGATTACGGTCAAGCGCCTTTGCTCAAGGGTACGAGGGCAGTGCCGCACCCGGGAATCAAACCCGCAACCCTTTCACGAGTCCGGTTCCCCAAACCTGTCACACTACCCCACCGCCCGGCTGAGCCACGGTGCCCTCTCAAGCTGCTCGCTGAACGCACAAGGACGTGTGGACGCTCAGCGGCTCCGTCTTTAATGCTCTCTGTCGTTCGTACCCGGGGCGGGGGGGGAGGGGGGGGGGTGGGGGGAGAGGCGAGGACTGTGCGCCCGACCGCACAAGCCGGCCTCGCCCACCCTTCACCACCGCGTCGCTTTGTTTGGAGAAAAGCTCTCCACTCACGGACACTTGCCCGCTCTCCCCCTCACCCCCACCCCCCCCCCCCCAGGCTTTGCATTAGAATCAGCCCAATAAAGCCATCAAGTGGAGCACACACCGCTCCGCGTTTTCATACACGAGAGACAAAGGGGGGGGGGCGGGGGGCTGCGCGGAGCGGAGCGGAGGGAGAGCGGAGTTTGGCTGCTTCCAGTCGGTGGCGTTTTTAAAGCGGGCGCCGGGAGAACAGGGAGCGCAGGAGAGGGTCGTCTCTGCTAACTGCTCAGTGACGCTTTTTTTGTTTGTTTTACTGTCAGCGACGGGAGGTTTTTGTAACCCAGAAACCGCACGCGGGGGGGAACGGGAGTGAGGTACAAGAGGAAGGAACGCAGGCCGGTCCTCTTTTAAAAGGGGGAGGGGGGAGGGAGGGGAGTGTCCAGCTTGAAAGCAAAATGGCAATCTTTTGAAAATCTAACATCTGGCAAAGAGGTTTGTCACCACGTCCTTCACCCCCCCCCCCCAATCGTTGGGTGTGGTGCAGACACCGGGACATCCTGCACAAGGACAATGTGGTGCCACACGCCTGCATCCGCACCCCAGGAGCGGGACTGCAGGGAAGTCACTGCCACCGTGCGAACATGCCATTTCCCCTTTGACCCTCACCTGGTCCAAGGCTTCGGAGGGTCTAAATTTAAAACGGCTAAATGAGCCCCTCCTGTTTAATTGTGTCTCAAAGGCCACTTTTCAAAAAAGCCACATTTAAAAAAGTTTTTAAATATTTTTTTAAAATTTTATCTCCTCAAACACTGAGGAAAAAAACTGTTTCCTCTCTTCTTGGGTTCCAGTGCACAACTGCTGATCAAAATGGCCTCCTTGAGGAGTAAGAACTAGGCATGGTAACCTTATCTGACTTCACTCTGCTTGAGGTCATCGTAAGACACACACACACACACGCAGACACACACACAGACACATACTCACACACACACGCAGACACACACACACTCAGACACACACCACACACACCACACAGACACACATACTCACACACACACACACACACACACACACTCAGAGACACACACACACTCAGACACACACAGATGAATCAGAGCTGGGTGTAGGATCATCTCAGGTGTCTGTCTGGGACAAGCCCAGACATGCGGCAAGAAGGCGCCTGACTCGACAGGGGTGGGGCCGGGGCAGCTGTGACTCCATGCCCACACCTCACAAGCCCCTGTCCTGAGTGGAGGGGCCCACAAAACAGCCCATTGCCATGGGGGCGCCATAATTTGGGTAATGGTTTAATACTGACGGCTGTAAAAAAAAAATAAAAAAAGCAAATGGCAGCCAGTACACACCCCCCCCACAAGCACACACACACATGCACACACCTTCATGTGCATGTGTGCACACACACACACACTCGCACACACACACACACACACACAAGAAGCACGTACGCAACTGCAATTTGAGACACAACAGCCTGACTCACTCTGCATTCAGACAGGCTGAGTCCAATGACATCACCACTCTCTGACACCTGCATCCTTTCCTCCTTGCTCTGAGCAAAGTCTAACATTTCCACTTCCTGTGAATCTAAGTGATCGCAACAAAAGAATCTCAAAGCCAAAACAAGACTTGCAATCTCTGAAAGCTCTCAGCCCCCCCCCCTACCCCCACCCCTCTCAAAGAGGGGAAAATTCCCTGGGTAGAGTAGCTTGTTTACATTATAAAGCACAATTAATTTATGCTAATTTTTTAAGTGCATCAGTCACAGAAAAGGGCCACCTTTTCTGTTTCAGCCAAGTGTGTTTGCAGTCATAATTACACACTGACAAACAAACAAAAAAAAAGATCCAATTCAGCCTGCTTTATTGGAAAACTTTATACAATATAAGATACTAGCACAAAGGAAAATTAAGGATAATCACTCCCCCTCCCTAGCCCCCCAAAAACCCCCCCCAAGCCAAATAAAATCCTTTTATGGCCGGATATCAGCCTTTCCACATTCAGCCTGCCTGGGAGGTCATGGTTAAATCCATGGATTTGTATAGAGGAAAATCTCCTAATCCCCTCTGGCCCCCATCTCAACCCCCCCCCCCCCCACCCCCCCCATCCCTCAATGACACATAGGACTCCGAAAGGGGAGGAGCCAAAACTGGAGGACTCCCAAATGCTCCAATCACAGGAGTGAACCACGGGCAATGGATGGCTGGCCCAGCCCTTTTCATAAGTTCACACACTCTCTGCATATGGTGATTTTTCACTTCATACACCAAACATATGAATAATAAACAGGCTATTTTGAGAAGCCACCTGGGTACAACACTTCGAGCACTGTTTTTTCCCCCGTTCCGTTGACCACATATCTGCAAGGGTATGAAGGGTATATTTTCAACAACAACAAAAAAAAAGAATTATAAATGAAAATTTGTGGAAGGAGTTTTACAATATATAAACTGGACATAACAAACACACAGATTGATACTGCTCTTGAGTATTTTCATCAATGGATTTTGAGATTCCTTTATGAAGGATCACCGCTACAAACAGGCAAACATTTTTCCAACTGCACGGTCAGTGTAAGTCTCAAATGTGTATGACTGAAAAATGTACAGGGGAATTGAAGCAAGAGATTTTTAGAAGTAATTGATTCATTAAATTAATTTTTAGTCATTAATTATCCTAGTTGAACGGGATGAAAACTATTGTTTGAAGGAAAATAAAAGGGCTCTTGGCCAGTTAAAAACATGCATAGTAAGGTTGGTCTCCACTCTGCTTAAGACTTGTTGAATGTATGAATGACAATGTGTGGAGGGACACATTGGAAAAAAACCAACGTAATTAGCTCTTTTTGTCGTGCTGAAGTGGGGCAAGGTGTGCCTAACAATAGAATGTTAATGAATGTTTTTTTTTTTATCTTGTTGAAAAATACGGAACACGTAGAATGACGAATAAATGAATAAATAAACAGTTTCCCTGAATTATGAACACCGCAGTTTAAATCTATTTTGGATCTGCCTCTGTCCGAATTATCACCCAGTGCAGCGCGGGGAATTATCTGGTGACACATTCTCTGGTTTTTACCGGGATATAGCCTGGCTCCGTCAGAGTCGGCTAGAAAACTTTCACTTTTCACAACCAAATGTAGCCGGGGTTTCACCTGAATGCCTTGGCGGCATTTAACTAACTTTTCGGTGACTTTTCACCTCAAAAGTGTTCACCGGGTAGACGGGAGTTGGGTGTATAAATACTTTCTGAGAAAAATCTTTGACCTGAAAGGGGGGGGGGGGGGGTCTTCACTCTCATAGAATCTGTGCCATTCGCGCGCCTTAATCCGAACGCGCCCCGTGTCCTGAAACCGGAGACCCTTCTGAAAAGTGAAACCTGGTGAAGCAGGAGAATTATGTCCTGCAGACAAGTGACAAGGATCTGTGCCCCGCGCGGCAGCCAGGGTCGTGATATATGACGAGGGCTGGCGCGCCCCGACATGACTGCACGCCCCACACCCCCTTCCCCCTCGTGCCTTCACCCGTTCCCTCCGCCCTACTCCCACCCATAGGAATGAAGTGCCTAGATCCTGGGTTTTCAACAGGGGGGTCCGCGAAACCCCTGGGGGGTCCTTGAAGGTACTGTAGGGGGTCCCTGGCCAGACATGATATACAACGAATACATACGGATTTTTGGAAAATATTTCAAAATATAAGCCATGATGGGGGGGTCCTCTGGATGCATTTCCACACTTTCCCATACCCTTTCCTTATATATAATAAAAAGGCTATGATTGTCCTAGATCAACGCTAGGACAATCTTAATGAGACAACGCTTCAATGTTTGCTCAGAGCAGCACCCGCTCGGTTAAGTTGATTGTCAAACTCGTATCCCTCTCCACATTCATATCAGTTTGCGGAGTGAAGCGGGAGGGTATACAATGGCGAAATCGACGGCGTTTTAGTAAAGGACGTTTGAGGTAGAAAAAAGATCCTCGGGTCCTAGCTGTGAATAATTAATATAGCTGGAAACAACACCCTTCACCTAGCAGTCCATAATACACGACGCACAAACAGGGACGGAATCAACGTTTGGGAAGAGGCTTAAGCTTGCAGACTGCACTTTTCATATAGCACAATGGGTTTTAAAAAAATGAATAATCTCTGCATGAATGTAACTATTGAAAATCCATGCGCCATAGTGCCATAGTAACATTTTTAAATATCCGCTTCACGTGCGGCTATAGCATAACTACAAACAGTAGGAATATAGGATGCAATATACCTCCTCGTGGTTGAAACAAATATTGCATGGGTCCCATTACCGCTTCTCTGTCATCTCCAAACTTGTTTAAATGGCCAGGGTGAGTTGAATTTGTGGTCAATGACAATTCCCCAAGGACCGACAGTGAGAATCTGGTAATGTGGTCACTTTCAGATACTACTGTATTTTAGATTGAATGATCAAAAAATATAAACAATAGGCCTACGACAATAAGTTAAACAATGAGGCAAGAAGCAAAACGTTTTCCACGCAAAATACATGAAGATCTGTCGATCTGTCACAAATGAAAATAAAAACGCGTTCTAAAAATTATGTAGCCTGTGTGTAGGCTATTTATTTGTCAATCATGTATCATTAAACTAAAGTATCGTTTTGGGTAGACAACGAAGAGTTGTAAAACGTGTGGCTTTGCTATGGCCTTCGCGTTGCAATCATAGTCTAGCCTACATTACTCGCTATTCGAGAATTACGGCAGATATGTAGCCATCTCAAAATTCACAATCACGATTTGCGAAGAATGACACTGGCTTGGGGTTGGAATAATATAATTGTATAATGAAAGAAAATTGTTAGTTGTAATGATTGTTTTTTGTATTTCTTGCGGGGTGGGGGTACTGGATTCATACTTTTTAAACTGATGTGTATTTAAATGTGTGCGATGACAATAAAACAAAATCATCTTAAAATGTTAAATTGTTGAGATTTATAACAATAATTTTAAAGTGAAACCGGATTTACAACCGCGTCCTTCCTCTTCTCGACTGCCCCATTAAAAAGGCGCCAGTAGCAGCATTGTCTGCATTATAGACGACATACAATTGCGAGGAATGCGGGGAGTACGGCCCGTGCAATAATATGGCTGCGGGTGGGTGCGGACGCAGCTAAGTCCAGGCGAAGGCTCGCGCAATCATTGCAGACTCCGGGCTCACATCCCATCCCGGCGGTCGCGCGCGTGCGCCTCCTCACCTCCAGCGAGCAGTGGCTCGGCCAAAAGCACGACCCGGACTGCCAGCGGGGATTTAATGATTGGCTCCCTGCCCGGCCGCGAGCAGTCTAGTTCGCTCGGTTCTCACGACCTCAGCACCACACAGGCATCGCTGAACTATTAACTCAGACACGCAGGCACGAGGAGCGGCCGCGAAGCCCACACACTGCCAACTAGCGTTCCAGTTGCGCATGCGTGCTGCAAATACAGACTTTTATACATTGTTGGCTCGCAGTTTTTGCGACTCAAAGATAAAGATACTGAGTGAAAGATACTGAGTTCAGTTCAGATGAGACAATAAACATAAAGAATAACGCGTTTTGGGTCGTGGAAATAAAAAAGAAGACAATTTCTTGACTTTACTTATTTGAACTCCGCTGTGAGATCTAACGTCAATAATATCTGATAGCAGGAAATGCTTAAGTAAATGTAGAAATACGCCTACGCCTATTCTATTGGGCACATATACAGACACGGCTGTTTTTCCCCATGAAATCCCAATTTCAAAAATAGGCTAAACAAACTGATATAACAGCGAATGGCTATAAGGATAAGCTATGGGCTATTTCACACCCTTCCATGACAGAACGCTTCCCAACATTCTCCGGCCCCCGATTAAGGTAGGCTATGTGGTACCTGAATGTGGAACCATGCTTTTCTAAAAAACTTTTCAAGTTCGTCAGTTTACAGTTGGGAGCGCTGCTTGTGAAATACGTCGAGAAGGGCCTGCTGAGCTCAGGTGTCAGGCACACGGCAAGCGCTATACGCCAACACCCAACAGAAACACGACTCCCGAGGTCCGTACCCCTAGTCAGCATGGGAAAGATAACCTTGAATCCGTTCCAGAGGGAAAGGGCGAAAGTGGGATAGACGAATGGGGTGACTATACCTGAAGAATGAATGTGTGTATGTGTTGACGAGACATCTAAACCAGTACTGTAGGCCAGATGCCCCCGATAACTCATCTCCTTTTATTTTCTGGGCTGCTAAACTATTTTCTTTAATCAATTTAAGAACTCAAGAGCGAAAGCAGAAAAAAACAGCTGCTAAAACGCGCGAAAATGCGCCCCATTCACATAGGAGAGGCACCCTCCCGCGCATTCAGGTATCCCTGGTGGAACTGAGCAATTGAGGCACAAAAGGAAGCGAAGATCCTTCCATATTCTCTCTTTATTCTCTTTTCAGCGAGGCAATCTGTTAGTGACATTAACCCCAAAGCGAATTTCCCAGGCCCATGAATGGGGCTTAAGACTTCTTAAAAGATCCCGCTGCATACAGGATGGGACCCCCTTTCAATATTTTAATTACCTTTTTGCAAAAGAAAAAAAAAATATTCTCCCGCCTTTGTCACTACAGTCCATTATTATTTTGTGAAAGGACATCTGAATTTCCCGCCAAGAAGAGATAATAAATAAAAAAATGCTGCTCTATTTTTCGCAAGCTTGACTATTTATTTGCTTTCTGCATAACCGACTCTGCTAAATACGTGCAAGCAAGGCTTCACGTTCTTTCTATTTACTTCAGTCGTAAGTGAATGTCATAAAATACCACACATAACTACACTAAGTAAAGGTGTAACTCTTATAAGAGGTTTAAGAAGTTTAGAATTGTAATCCCATGATTTATAATTGCGTTTTTGCCCTGTTATAGACGGAACCACAAAGCGTTTATTATTAAGTTTTTTTTTTTTTGTATTAAATGAGCTAAAACACTTAAAATGTTCCTTTGCCCTTTGGCATTCGTTTAATTTACATACTGAAAAGAAAATACTAAGGAATGCCAAATTGCCAACACTTAACCCATTTTGAATTTCCCTAAACACAACTTTAAAAGTAGGCCTACACTACGCAATGCGACATACATAGACCAGCTTTGATCAGTCACGTAAATCAAACGAAAAATGTTTTTTCCAAATATGCACAAATAATTTCCGATGTACAAAAAAATCACATAAACACAAAAAGATAGTTCGCCATTACGAGATGAAATGTAAAAAAGAAACAGCCTTGTATTTTATATCTTTGATTTATTAATTCCAAAACTCCCCACTTGGGAGACAGTATGTAAAACTAACAATGTAAAACAGCTTTGGCATGGAACAATCATTGACATGTTTGTAAAAAGGAACTAAATCTTTTCAGAAAAAAAGAACTTCAGTATAAACATTTTTTAATTTTCCAAAAAGAATGAATACCATATTCATCACTAAGATCCCAAATTTTGGAATTAGCCAATAAATTAAAACAAAAACGTTTAACATAGGTCTATTCCACCAGAGGAGAAACGCTGTTCCTTAAAACGGAACGTTTCGGTTATTTTTCCATTTTAATGAAAAAGTTAAGTGTTTTGTCAAGTCTGTAAACTTCCCTCTGGTTAGTTTACCAAGGTCGCCAGACCGACTCGCTGCTCTCCGAACCAACGTTTACGCTCATTGGGCTGACGGTCCGGGAAACGCCGGCAAACGAAGTCATGCCCTGGACTGGCGAGGTCATTGCGGGCGCCGAGTTGGCATGGACCGGGCTGGCGTTGACGGTTACCGGCACACTCGCGTTCGCGTAGAGGGGTATAACGGGGGTGGTAGCAGAAGCGAAGGCCGGGTTGGGGATGAGGAAGGCGAACTGTCCGTCTGTGGCCGGCACAAGCTGGAACCCCCCGTAGACCTTCGGCGACACCGCCTCGGCGGGACTCAGTTTGCCGGGCATAGGGACGCCGTTGATGGGCAACGTCGGAGGTAGCTGCACGTGAAGGGGCTGCGCGAGCTGAGCCTGTTGCGCCGGGCATGGCTGTGGGTAGTTCATGGCGATCGTCTGGCCCAAGCAGCCTGACAGGTGCGTAAGAAGGCGGGACCTGACCTCTGTGTTCACCCCTTCACAACTGGTCAAGAAGCGGGTCACCTCGTTCATGCACTCGTTGTATCCTGCCCGGTACTTACTGAGCACCGCTGTGTCGGCTGTCAGCGCTGTTGGAATAAAGGAAGAAAATACATTTTAAAACACAGACATATTTAAAACACAGAAAGTCCCCAAGAAATCTTATACATAGTAGCATATTACATTTTTTAAATTGTTAATTTAAACAGATACTAATGCTTTTAAACAACTGGATGTGAAACCTTTAAAAGGTGAAACTACCCTGCCGCTCAGGGGCGAGCGATAAAAGGATCATAAAGCGACAAAAGCTGTATTCTAATAATGGAAGATACTCACCAGTCATCTGTATACGCTGCAAATTCCGCAAGTGTTTCACTGTCATCTCCAAAATATCAGCTTTCTCCAATTTCGAGTGTCTGGAACTCTGTAGAGACAAGAACCCCAAATCACATAAATATATCGCAATATATTATCAACCCTTCTCCAAAAAATACCGTTTTAAAATTTATTAAATGAGCACGTGTTATTTTTTTCAGTTAAAAGTGACTTACGTCTTTCTTAAGTGCATCTAGGATAAGCGTTTTGAGTTGACCAAGACTTTCGTTTATCCTCGCTCGCCGACGTTTTTCCATGATGGGTTTGGAAGACTGCAAATAATAACGACACAAAATAGCCTGGTTACACACTGCAAAGTAACAGAGACGAATGATTTTTGTATACTCAAATATGCAAGGTTCACAGACTCGTACTGAAAACCTGAGAAATAAATGATAGTTACCTTTCTGTGCTCACTGGCGTTTTTTGGTTTGTCTGGAGTGTGAGTTCCACAAGCAGGGGCACCTGCTATTGGGGATGCCGTAGGTTTCTCCATGGTGTCTGCTGGCATCGTCACTATATTATTTCCTTAAATTTTCAAAATATTGGTTAAAAAAAAGAAGTAATATCCTTTCTTGGGATTTTGTGGGAAACCGCTTCGCAAAGTCGGATAATCCCTATGTTCTTTCAGAACATCGAGAAAGAGTGAAGTGTTAGGCTACGACCCAATGATGACAGGAAAAGATAAAGGTCGACTTGATCAGCTATATCCCTACGCGCTGTGATCTGTCATGTGTGCACGAGTATGCGTAACGCAACACCACGTCTAGCAAGCCTGGACTCATGCAGCCACACGCCAGTGGTATTTATAGCTGGCTCGCGAGCTGCGAGTTCGTGTGAAACCTTCTCTGCATTCTTTCCCACACTCGCTGCAGCCAATAGGCGTGCGGACTCACCCATTGGGCGCGGGGCAGACTGCTGATTGGACAACACCCCCGCGGGCTGTCAGTCACGCGCTGCTCAATCAGCCCTGGAGGGACAAACAACAAAGCGGCGAGCGCAGTCGGGCTGGCTGTGAAGTGATAAGGGGAATTGGGGGAATGCGTTGGCTGTTTGCTTCCAATTCCTTTCCATATTTCAAGAAAGAATTTACACTTTAAGCTTAGCTTCAGTACATAACTGTCCTCAGGACATACTAGTACATTTTGATTAGTGCATAAATGATGATGATGATGATGATGATTATTATTGTTATTATTATTATTATTATTATTATTATTATTCAGAACATAATTATAGTTGCAGTTATATTATTATGATGATGATGATTATTATTACATTTTCCATTTAGATTTTATACAATTACATTCTCCAATAAAAGTTACATAAACTCAACTAATTATCATTAAATAAATAGCCATCAAAAGGACGATGTAAATGGAAATATATTTACTTACAGATGCTTATTTGCATACGGTATATTCGTTTTGCAATCTTAACTTCTAACTTCAATCGTTTCAACCAGCACGTTCTAATCTGCGCACAGCTGTTTCGGCACGCGAGGCGGTTCGCAGCAGCACGCAAAGAAACCAGAGGCAGCAGGCTGCTTTATGTTAATTTGTCTCCTTCCCCTGTGATTGGCTGGGTGAATGTCTTCTTGTCAATCATTCCAACTAGAGCGGGAGCCAAGGAAGGGCGGGTAGCCAGGCGACATCTGTCCGCGTGCCAGCCGCCTGTGTGCGCTTGCTCGGTGCACTCCCTCCTCCTCGGAGCACGTGCCAAAGCTGTGTTCGCCGACTGCAGGCAGAGCGACGGCGACCGCTTCTTTCATGAAGAATCCACCCCCTTTCCTCCTCGCGCTCCGAGGCTGGGAAAACCACACCTCCCGGTCTGCGAGCCTGGCTGATCTCGTTCTGAGAACACCGTAGTCTCTGTGTTAGCGGGATTCATTTCAGCGGAGCCGGTTAGGTAGCATGTCCCGGAGCAAACAACTAAACATAATAGCTAATAAAAAGGATCAAAGCAGCAATGACAGACGTATTTGTTTTTAGCCTAATGCTTGAGGTTATTCAGGCTATATTAGGCAATAACATTTCAGAGTGATATAAATTAAAAACGTGCTATTAAAAAGTAGGCCTATAAACTTAGTAACCCCCCCCCCCCAAAACAAATAAATAAAAATAACCGCATGCTTTTGACTTAACGTAGCCTGTAATACGATTGTAACAATGTTATGAAATTTGGCAATTCAGTGAGAGCTATGTGCATTTTTGAATATCAGTGGGTAATAGCAATTTAATTATTGACCCAACTATTACGGTAATACGGTTCGTTTAGAGTTAGAATAGTCTAACTTCGTGAAATGTATATTTTGCCATCACTTTACCATATCCTCTGACAAACTAACTTGTGATTACCTCTCAGCTAACTTTTTTATTCTTTCGTTAATTCTGTGGTCTGTTGTAGCCCACAAACAACAAGATAAGGACGCTGACTAATTTTTACAGGGCATTGATTTTTTAGTGAACGAGCGCCATCAAGTGGCGATTTCAAATAAAATGGCCTCACCCCAGTTAAATTTCGCTGTCTTGGAACAACTCAACCTTTCTTATAATTTTGGCCACGAGGTGACGCAGTATATTCTGTGTTCATCTTTGCAACGTGCCGCACGCCAATGAAAACATAGCATCGGTATTTCCGTCGAGTGTCAACAGGTCTGAGGGATAAAGCCAACGGCTACCGATAACTGTAAAATCTAACATAAGCCTAAGTGTGGGTAATAGAGATAAGATGACATTACGCTCTCTGGGTGTTCTGGGGTATCCTATGCGCAAGCACTTTATCATTAGACTATATACAATAATTTTATTTCACATATAATTATTTCGTATGTGTTTCGTGTGTGTATGTTTAAGGTGTACATGTTAAAAATATGATATTTCCAATACCTTCACTGTTCAATTGTATGGTTATCTACAGTATATGCATTATCTGTATGTGCGTGTATCCAAAAAAATTGAATCAATGGAACTGTCAGTCTCCTCTTGTTGGTAAACAATTCAGGTATTTGTTTAGGACTACAAATATTTTTTTTCTGCCTATTTGTAAATTATCATAGAACTACTTTTGTTTTGTTTATTTGTTTCAAAGACGAGAATATAAAACAAATAATTTCGGTTCCACGGGTCACAGCATAAATTGGCAGATAAAGTTGCTGTTGTGCAGTCCAGAATACCTTCAATACTCCAAAATATGAAAGTAAATCCAGAAATGTAAATCTAAAAAGTAAAGGTCTGATGATGGAGGTCATAATGGCAAACCTCAGCCTTGCTGCCAACTATTGTAGCTACTCTTATCGCCATAAGATGAGCTGTGCTCATTTCTATGGCTTTTTTCATATGGCTTTTTGCCATATAAATGTGAAGATATAAATATACATTCAAAAATTGTCCTTTTGAGACTCTGACACTGTTTTTTTTATTTCTTACAAAGTCCTGATTTGGTTGAATTTTGCTCTTGACCGAATGCGTTTTCTTTTGATCTGCTTTAAATCACTATGAGTATGTGCTGTTGGAATTGTGTCAATACATATGGAGAGCAAAGTTGTTCAATTAATTTCTTTATAAACATCTCTCACTTGAACAGACCTGGGATCAATGTCTGACTTAAGTTAAATTTATTAAGAGTAGCGAAATAGGCTACTCAGTAAATAAAGTTGAACATTTGTCTTTGTAATTTAAGGGTTTAATTGAACAGAACAAAATTGTTAGTGACAATTTTTAAAAACAATTATAAGTTTGTTCCAGAAATAGCCAATGATGAAGTGATGGCAAAATCTGTTCAAAACAGAATAGAACACTTGATTTATTTTTGAGTGAAATTTTAATTAAACATTGGTCGGTGTAGTTGATAATTGAGCTGGGCTGAGCAGAACAGCATTCACAGCATGACTCCTTGGTGGGCAACCACTGTTTCCCAAAAAACAGGCACATAAGTAATCAATGACTGATAGATTATCAGTTAAAAATAGATCAACTTTCAAAAAATTCATTCACATAAAGAACTGAAGCCACACTCGTTTGTGGCCTCCGTCTGCTTTTAAAATGAACAATGAGGTGGAAGAGAAATGCAGTTGACTTTAAATTATCCCCTGTCCTGGTTTTTAATTATAAAAGGCTTATTTTCTTTTGGTCAGCAGTGGCCATTGATTTATTCATTTTTTAAAAAATATTGACAAAACTAGGCAAAGGTTCTCTAAAGTCTGGAGTGCAGTGGACAGATGCCACCGCTATAGAAAGGGGAAGGGGGGAGAGAGTTTAAGCCTCACACTAGTGGATGGGCACTTGTTTTCCGGGGGGGGGGGGGGGTCAAGAGATGAGAGGTGGCTGAGATGAAAAGCCATCGGGGAGGCGGCGGCTGCGTTTCCAGAATGATCCGCAGTCCGGCTTTCTCCGGGCCTTTCTTCCCTGGGCCCAAAGCCCGCTCAGCAAACGCCCTTCCACTCGCCACTTCTTGTTAATTTGTTGTCGGATAATGAGCCTTATTCCACCCCCCCCCCTCACCCCACCACCACCACCCCCCCGCGCCCCGTAAATCCGTGGGTAGAATGCAGAAAATAGAGTCAATTATATCTGCATTATCTTGGCCGTGCCGAGCCCAATCCCCTCACACGCTCCGGGGCTCTCTCTGCTCCTAATTCTGTTTGCCGTGATGAATCCCCGACACGGACGACGGCCGGGAACACAAACGGCGAAGAGGCACGCTTCCCTCAGAACCCTCTCTCATCGTCTCTGGTGAAGCCCCTGGTGAAACGTTGCTTTTTTTGTCTGAACGCAAATCGCTGCTTTTTGACTCGGTGCAGTGAGTGGCCCTCAGATTGAGCAATAGGTGTAAATTAAAGAGATGACTATCTTTGCAAGCAGCTGTAGGTTCAGCCAAGCCTAGCAGCCCTGCAGTCATGTGACCAAGATGCTAGCTGTACTCTTCCACTGTATGGATTGTATTGACAAATGATTGTATTGACAAATTGCTTAATTCGTAGTTAGGGTGCGAAAGCGGAAAGTATGTTGACCTGTTGAGGCCATGTGATATCATAAACATCCTTTTTCTAACTTACTTACCCACCTACAAACAGAAAATGAACAATATTGAACCTTGCTTTTGAGAGGTAAATTAAATGTCCTGACACCTACAGCATACACTAGTTGCATTGTTTTGATGCTGCAGTTCTTCCTGTGCAGACTTAATGTTTTTAAACTGATCCTTGGAATCGCGTATCTTCAAAATTTAGAACTCTGTTTACCTCTGTTAACTAGGGTCTCTGAGGTCAGTAGAAGTATTTTGTATATTGACTGGTCCAGCATGAAACAAATTTGTACAAAATTATTGATCTTCCAAGCGGCAGAAATGGACTCCAACCAACAGCGAGTTTGTCAAACACTGCATGAGAAACTTTACAAATGAAGATCCTGTTTCCCACCCGAGCCAAGAACACTAGCTTAAAAAATCTACCGAATGTGTGTCCTTCTGGAACTGCTGGCATGAGGCAGTCCCAGCAATGTATTCTGGGAAAAAAAGACACATCCTGATTGTTCTGCCCTATATAAGACCAACTAATCTGAGCACATATACTTATGATGATGTAGTACTCTTAGGGGCTGAACTCCTAGCTTTGCTTGGCAGCAGTGTAATGTAATGGGTAAAGACCCGGTCTTGTAACCTAAAAATTGCAGGTTCCATTCTCGGGTAGGACACTCTTGTTGTGCCCAAGGTACTTAACCGGCATCGCTCCAGTATAAATCCTGCCGTATAAATGGATACAATGTAAAAAAAAAATGCTACGTAAAAAGTTGTGTAAGTCACTCTGGATAAGAGCGTCTGCTAAATGCCTGTAATGTAATGTACTGAAAACTTATGAGATGCTTTACTGGCACTTTACTGAGCAAATTCTCATGAACGGGCCACATGCATAAATGGACTGGCAACTTTAATTCCGTACGGGAAAATCTTGGCAAAAGATCTGAGGGGAGCTGCTCTTGGCATGAGACTATCATATCAAACACATAGTTGCCAGGGATTTCTTAAAAACCAAACAAAAAACTGGACATATTAAATTTTTTAAAACACATTTACGCATTGGCTTTTTAAAAAAAAAGTGTTTGACTTCCTTATTTGATCCTTTCATCTTTTCATCTTTGATTAATTATAAACTCTGGGGGGTGATTTATACAAGGTCCAAATCCAAATCAATTTATTAAAATATGGAGATATTTCCTCTCTGTTGTGTTTGGGGGGGAGTCCATTGAGTATTAAAGGACTTCAAAGCTGAACTTCCACCACACAACAACCAGAGCAAGTGGGTGAAGTATTTCGCGGACTTTCACTTTATTCTTTCTTAATCTCATTACTTCTTTTCTTGTTCTTATACCTGCAAAAAAAAAAAAGGGGGGGGTAAGGACTTGGATCAATTATATTTGCCTCGCTTTTCAAGAGTTTGTTGTCATTTTGCCATCTGTGGACCAGCATGTCCATTACAATGAGTTTTATTCACTGACTCCTCATTCTTCTGTGTGCAGAAAGACCCCATTTTCTCACCCTCTTTTGCCCGATTCTTGGCTTTCTTCTCTCTTTAAAAATTTTTTTTTTTTTAAAGTGTGCTGCTGATGAGGTTAGGCTAATCAGATTAATTCAGCTCACATCGCCCGCGGCAGTTTGTTTTCCCCCTTTAAAGCCTCCTGACATGTCCAAATACGTCCTTTCTCCTCTTTCTTCCGCACTTTCAACAAGTCCACCCCCCCCCCCCCCCCCCCACGCCACCTCCCTAAAAATATCTTTTGAAAGCAGATTCCAATGGACTCTTTTATAAACCTTCTTAGCCCGAGTGATATAGGATATTTGGGAGGGGTCACTTCACTGCAATGCCAAGGGAGAAGGCTTTAAGGATGTGCACTCACACATTTGGACATCTTGACTGGTGTCAAGAATAAGGGAGAGAGAAAAACCCACTGAGAAACTAAATTGAATTGTGCAAATTACTGGAACCTTTAATTTGACTCTTTGGGGAAAGCTTTAGAAAAATCTGCATTATATACAAAACTAATGCAATCATGCTTTACTTTTAGACATGCGGCCTATAAGACAGCCTGTTTTCAAACTTTTTCTTTAATGAAATAAGCATCCATGCTTTTGTCAGTAAATATTTGGATGTGTAGATTTAAACGCTATGCCCATTATGTTCCCGTTTTTAACAAGTGCTTAAATGGATATTAATTATACGAAATTGCATATGCATACAGTTCTCTGTGTCTGTATATGTTTGTGTGTGTGTATATTCGTATATATATTTATTCGTTTATACATTAGTTTTTTTGTCTTGAGAGTTATGCTGTTGAATGTAATTTATTTATGTATTGTTATATTTTATGTATTAACTGCAAGTACATCTGTCATATTTGAAATATTGAAATAAAATATTTGTCTTTTTTTATCATTTTGGCATACTGTGGAAATTCAGAATAAGTATGCATTGCTAATATCATGTCATCCTTCAGTTTTGCAATGACCTATATAGATATTAAGGAGATAAATTGTGCATCAAGCAGACAGCTTACTAAGCATTATTAGCCATTTCACATATAGATTACCAAGTTACCATCAAACTATAATATGTCTGGTATTTATTGTTGAAAAAAAACAACAACTGTCAAATATTGCAAATATCTAATGTGAATGCATGCTTTACCATCTTTTCTATTTTTTTATTTTATTTAATTTTTTTTACTTTAGACCTTCAAGTAAAACGGAATGAACTGGTGGACTGGGGTTCATTTTTGATGAATTTGTTAAACGGTAAATGGAGGATAAATATGGATTTATGCTGTAAGTGGAGGGATCTGAGAAGCTGTCGGGTGACGTCGCGCTCGTACATCCCGTGTATTTACGGCTCGAGTCACTGACCCCGTGACAGCGCTCTCCTTTCATTTCCTGCCTTCGCACGGAAATTCGGCACGACAGATACGTCTCTCTCAGCTACCGCTACACAAGGCTTCGCTGTACGCAACACCCCTCATCCTTCGCTCCCCCAACCCCCCCCCCCCCTTCACATTTCCTAAACCCCTAAAACGGAGGGGCGGAGGGTCAAAAGAACTCCTAAAATAGATTAAACGGAAAGAAAAGACAGGGGGGAAAATATAAATCAAATTATATCGGAGGATGGCGTCTGAGCACGACAGTTTGACCATGTCTTCTGAGGACTACAGCATTTGATATACAAAGTAGCTGCTACAGAAAGTATCTTTTAAAATTGTTTTTAGGCTTCTGAAGTCAGATGACTTACAAGGTTTGAATAACAGGCTGGAATTACCTTATAAAATGATGACAACAGATTCTGATTGTTTGAGACCGTTAATATTTTCATTAATCATCCACGCTGAGTTTCAGGAATTTTCTCATAATGTGTCAAAATAGTGCAAATACACTTTTTGCATTTGGAATAGCAATTGGGTAAAATGTCACATTTGTTTAAGAAATAATTTTCTTTCCCAACACAATAAATGACAGAATCAGCCACCTTGGGGTTATCACCAGTGAATGTAATGCAATGTAAAAAAAACTAACAAAAACAAAGTGTGATGCCATTATGCCTATACAGCGCAAAAAAAAAAAGATTTTAAATTCAATATGTGAACATAAGAATTTGAATTACATATTTGTACTATTGCCTATGAAATCTTATGACTTACAGTGCATCTGAAATGAACAAAAGCCAGAGCTGGGAAATTTATTTTAAAAATCTGCTGCACATTGTGATTAAATAGAATGGAGCCTTGAATTACATGTTTATATTCACAATACATGTGCTAGCTTATTAAGAAAATATTTAAAGAAAACTGATTTTGCATTTGTGAAAATAAATATAAAAAACTAGAGAGATCAGCTGTGAAAATGTAGAGCGTTCTATACTGTTGAAAGCTAGAGATTTCCTTTCCCCTTCAGGCTGTTGAAGGGAAGTGGTTTGGAGTAATGATACATAACCTGCCTGAAGGTCTAAACGTATTACTGCTGTGTCTAAAGTTGTGTCGAATCCATTCCGCAAAAACCAAACACCGAAGTTAAAGGAGAACAGAATCTTTTTTTGTTGTTGTGGTAAAATCACATCTGTGGCTAATGCTGTTGAGTTAACTGGTAAAAAGTCTGAAAACAAACCAGAAAAATGGGCATTTGTCAATGCTTTTACGCGCTGATGAATGTATTTCAATCTTTCAAGCTGATAAAAAGAAGTCCATTCAAGGGCCTGCTTTCATTGTGCACTTCAAATGTGGAATTATTCAAATTTGGGATGGGCGCTCCCAACCCTTTTGCTAAAATTAGCACATTCCAGGGAAAACAGAAGTGTACGCTATGGATACTGACAAAGTGGAAAATCGTCAAAACTAATATTGTATAAACGGGGACAATCGGAATATATATTTCCTGATAGCCGTAGTAATGGTGCCATTGATCATTTCGGGTCCATTTGGTCAGTTAGGGGACTATGCATTTCCATCCAGTTTGCTTCAACAAAAACCACTCCTTTTGTGGAGAATCAATAATCAATGCAAATTGCCCTTTATATAGATTCTTTTTCTCCTCTGTGGATAATTTAATGTCTGCATACTTTTGTTAGTTTGTGGGTTTGTAAACAATACAATTTCCCCCACAACAAAATGTATAGGATCTGAGAATTTATTTGGGAGGATGAGAGAGGTAAACCTCACACTCTTGCAACAAAGAGCCTATTATAGTAGCAGCACATTGTATGATCTGACCAGCACCACGGGGGAACTCTAACGGTTGATATTGTCACCCCCCCCTGCCAAAAAAAGACTATTTACTCTCATAAAAGATGAGTAAAATGAAATGCGAAGCCCACGGGCGTGGCCCGCTCTTGGTCAGCGCTCGGACGCGCAGACAATACGAACAAATGCGCAGACAAGCGGCCGTTTGCCGTTGATTGGCTCTCTGTCAGATCGGTGTCAGGACGTTGATGAATCACCGGTAGAAGCTAACGATTCTAGCTCAGGACGAACGCCCTCTGAGAGACTGAAAACAAGGGACAGCGGTTAATAAATAATCTCAGACTGAGTCACCCCCCCCCCCCCTCCACAACTGAGGCCGAATTTGAGAGCATGGAACTGGGATAAATAATTAAATGGATTGATTAAATTTTATTCTTCAGTTGGACGCAACTATAGTTATCAGACGGCTGACAAATTCTCAGAAAAGGACTGTCTTTACAGCATTATAACAGTTAAAATATTTAAAACATCTTCAGAAATGAATGACGTCGTCGGTGCGTTCAGTGCTCCGAGAGTTTTCAACAGCTCCGGTTTCAGCTCGTCGCACCTCAGTGGCACTGAAAGCGGTGGAGAAGAAGGCCGCAGATCCAGCCCAAGACCAGCAGAGCTGTGGACGGACGTTCAGCCGAACACCGAGCCTGCGTGATGCTGTGTGACCTCACTGGGGTAGCAACAGGCCGGCTCCAGCCCCATCAGTGTCTCTGGAGTTGTTAGGACAGGGGGAGGGCGAGGGGAAGGGGGGGGGGACAGGATCTGTGACTAATGCCGCTAATTACCAGGCCTGGGACGTTAGACAATGGCATTCTTCTCTGCTCTCTGGGGATGAGCTAGCGCGCAGGAAAGGTCGGCGCGGTGGTGTAATCATTAAATGAGGTCACATTTTGAGAGGGCGCTTCGGGTGCATTTAAAAAAATTTTTTTTTTTGACAGAGCCAGGGGAAAGAGCGCAGGGCTTCAAAAAGCAAAAATGAAAAAGAGACGAAGAGAGGAAGTGAGGAGTCCAAGGAGTGAACGTCTGACTGCGGATACAAGCCCAGTCTCACAGGGTAACACGGGCCACGTGCCTGTCTTCTTATCACACAAAAATCACACAATATAGTTAAAGTCATGAAGTCAGGCGGTACACCACTATGGGAAAAGTGAACGTCATGTTGAGACTGCACACAGCTTTGTAATCCTTTTTGCAAATGATTTAATTTGATTTTTAGACTTGTGTTTTATTAAATATAAATATGCCAAGGGAGACTGAAATGATGGAACACACTGTGTTCTGAATGGCTATACTGTAACATTTTGGATTGAATATAAGCAAATATGAATTTTTTTTAAATTAAGGCATTCTGGAAAGCTGTAGTCTTCTGCTGCCAACAAAAGTATACAATGAATTCATTATTCAATTTTATTGACAAATGTATTGTACAATCCAATTTGTACAACATTACTCCAGATAATATTTAGTCTTATTTAATCTTTAAATAAGATTGTAGAATAAATGTAATCGTTTAATTGTATTTAATCTTATTTTTCTTACTTTTTTCTAAACGTTTACTTTTGTATTTCTACAGAGAAACTCTTTCCATTCTCTGTTTATGCTGCAGACCTCTCCCATTTGTACCGTTCCTTTGTTTTTCATTACGTTTTGCAGTTTTTTTTTTTGTTTGTTGCATGCTCCAATTTTTATTTTCTGCCTCCTCTCTGCAGGATGGGATCATTCCGCACATCAGCAGATACATACACACAGGGCCCAAAAATGTTAGTTTGCATTTGTCTGCACTCCCCACATGTGAATGCTTTTAATCTTGTGTACTTTTAAAACATTTTTTTCTGGCATGGTAACTGAATAAACAAGCCCTGGGGAACGGACACGTTCACATCTGCCTGCGTGTGCATTGGAACGGTCGTGCGTCTCAGAATTCCATCAGCGGGTGAAATGTGAGTGAGAGGGAATGTGAGGTGCTGGAGTCCCAGCCCTTGCGCCCAGAGGTGTGTTTTTTTTTTTTTTGCAAATTAATTCTGTGATACACACTCCTCAGGTGGGTGACAAGCAACATTTGAGATCTGCCAACCACACCCATCCCCCCAATAAATAAATGAGCATCCTCTGTATTTGCTCCAATATGGATTTGTTCTTGTAAAATTGCAAATGTATGTCAGGTAAAACTGATGCATACACAAAGCTAATACATTGTTTGTTTGGTGAATTAAAAAAAACCCAACAATGCTGTTTATAAATTGTAAAGTACAAGAGCACAAGATAAGAGTTACAAAAGTGTTCAGGAACTTTTACTGGTGAGTGAACTAGATATATATTTCAGGACACATACAGCAGTTTAAATAAACGGACAGCGGTTGCCTGCTGTTTGTGTTGAGTGTCGCTTTATTCAGTGCGTTGCCTGCTTGCTCTTGTGAGGCTCTGTTTGAGCACAGATGTGCAGACTTAAGAGCCCGTGAGACGCTCAGAGAATATGTTCTTTGTAGTTTCAGGCCTGTGCAGAACTGTGAGTCCTAACCAAAGTAGCTCACTGAATAAACCCGCTGCGTTCTCAGTTCTAGTTCCAAACCCCCCCTCCCCCCCCTCCATCCTACCCACATCCCCTTGCTGCCAGTCGCTGACCCCACATGCCCGGCGTGTGACTCCGCCTCCATCACTGCCAGTCAGGATGAAGCTCCGCCCCCCCCCCGTCTCTGCCAGTCGGGGGGGAAAGCCTGCTGAGGGACAGCGACTTTGGGCTCATTAAGAGTGCCCACCTGGGGGGGGAGGGGAGGGCGGGGTGGCGGCCGGCCGGCCGGGACGGGCCCCTTCATGTACCGGGGGGGGGTGCGAGCGGTGGGCGCGACGCGTGGTCCCGCTGGAGCCGCCGAACCCGCCAACCCGCCAACCCGCCAACCTGTCGAATACAGAGCCACACCACACTCGAGCGCGCTCACCCCCAATCACTTTAATTACCCCTCTGCCCAAAACAAGACGCCCTTTATTCCCTCTCCAGCCCCCACCCCCACCTCCTCCCACCTCCGCAGACTTTCCGGGATTAACTCCTTACATTAGGCCAGACTGTGTTTTTTTTTTTCTTTAACGAGGGATTTTTTAAAGTAAAACACAGCTGCTTTGCACAAAAAGGATTAGTGGCCATTTTGTGATACTTGCCGGGGTGTTTTGTTGATAGTTGCCAAAACAAGCCCTTTACCATTCAGTCCTTGACATGGGAAACCCCTGCTGCCCTGTCCACTCATCACTCACCAAACACTGGCTCAGATAGTCCGGTGTATGGACTTTTGCTTTTACTTTACTACTTGTTTTGACAATAACTTATCAATAATTGTTAGGGAGGCATGTTTGTTGTACATTGGTGTGATTGTGATAAAGTGACTACAGTGAGTTCAGCAAAATGAATTTTATTACACTGGACAATTTTAAGTTCATGATTTTTGACAAGACACTAACTCTTTATCCTGAAGTTAATTCTAAAATCCTTGCATTCCATCCCTCTGTCCCCCTGAGCAACTCATGTCAATTTCAATTTCAATCATTTATTGCCATAGAAAACAATGCATGAAATTTCAAAACATTAAAAACATGACAACAGAAAGACACACACTTTAAATTAAAACACAACAATACATTCAGTGGAATCAGCAAGACATAATACCCCTGACTCCCTCAGATTCATCTATAAACAATTAACCCAATTATAAATATTGTAGCAACATTGTAATTGTATATAAGGGGGCATCATTCTTTCTTCTGTGTAATTTTGTCATCCCTTCTGCTCCCTCCATCCGAGTGACTCCACAGAGGAAAACAATGGAATTCCGTCAGTAGTGGAAGATCAGTAGTGAGGATTCCCGGAGTGAGCCGGACCAATAGCGTCGCTGCTCCTCCCACCCTCTAAATCCTACTGAGTAGACCCTTCTGTTCCACACTCCCGCTCAACTCACCCCGTCTGATCAAAAAAGCACAAAAATCAACAACTGTGCTCTCGCAACAGTGGGTTGTTATCACACCTTAAATTACACAAATTACACTAAGCCCCCCCCCCCCCCAGTTATAGGTTGTAGAGGTAACTTCTTCAAAATTCAATGTTCTAGAACTCCATTGCTTTCAATTTCCAGAAGTGACTTTTATGTCGGCATTAGAATGTTCAGTTAAGGACATTCTAATCACATTTTTTGTGGTCTTACACTTTATTGGGTTAATAAGTGGCATGATGGAAAAGTCAGGGACAAGCTACAGAAACACTGGGCAGGAACGAAGCACTAAATATTCATACACTGAAATATTTTAATAGTTTAAACTAAATTTCTCTTAATTTTGTATTATAATAAGTGTACATGTCGTATCAAATAACAATAATAAAACACACTTTCAGTTCATTTAGGCTGATCGCTGAACTTCTCAAACTGAGTTTGGAAGAATAAATGAAAAGATGTGCAAGAGATTTAATAGGCAACTTAAGAGAAACTTCAGTTATTGCAGAGGTAGAGAATGATGCATTACAGAGCACAAAATGATACTTTACCCAGTTCATTCTACAGCAGAGTTGTATCAGAATTCAATGAAGATTCTTCATTCAAACTTCGTTAAATGTTTTGAGGGAGAATTGCGGTCTAGCATTCTATTTCACCCAACAGCCCATCAATACACCTCTGTTCCCCTCCCCTGCCCCGTCCCAGTTTTTGGGAAGGTTACAGACGCCTTGGGGGTGATTGAGACTTCACGTACACTTTACCAGATTATACCCAATCACTCCCCAATAACGAGACTTTAATATTTCCCACTTAACATCTTACTTTATGAGGGTACGTAAATGTTCCTGTAGCCCAAAACCAATCAGGCTAATGGAACAGACAATTCACTTTTAATTAGTAATATTGACGATATAATAATGGAATATGCAGAATTTGTTCAGATGCAAATTTTTTCATCTAATTTAATTACAAATGAAGATTTTATCAGATATAAGAAGAGATTAATTAAGAAATTTAGAAATTTTAGAAGTTGACTTTTTGAATTTAATGGGAATAACCAAAATGGTTTTATCCATTTAAGGAATGGCTTTTAATTGGCTTAAGCCTACTAAACAGTATATATTGAACTTCAGCGTAGAATCATAAATGGGGTGGGGGCGGGGGATGACTTCATATTCTTACTGATGCTTGGCTGTGTGAATGAGAGAGGCTGAGAAGCATCAGGAGGCGCGGTTATTAACATGTTTCCTTCCTCACGCCGCGGGCAGGAGGCGTTTTGTCTGATCCCCCCCCCCCCCCGCCCCGCCCCAGATGGGAGCTTCTGAACTGCGGGACGGGAGTTACGGGGGGGGGCACAGCGGGTCTCCCCCCGTTCCACTCTGCCCCGACTCTTTTAATTACAAAAAGTTAAAGAGTGCTGACAAAGTATAAATCCTCACGGGGGTAATCATTACCCCCACTCTCACACACAAGGACAGGAGGACTCTCAACCCTGCCTCCCCACTGACTGCCCCCCCCCAAAACCCCAACCAGACCCCCCCCCCCCGCCCCCCGGCTCCAATGCACACAGTGTCACAGCTTTCGCCACTCCTCACACCCAAACTTCTTTTTCTAGCCTGATTTAATCCCCTGCCGTTATATCTGACTACTGCAGCATGCAGCCTGTTGCACAACTACAATCCCGTGGGTGTTTTTAAATGCGACTGACATTGAGTGTGGTGGTGTGGTGTTTGCAAACTCTGCGATGCAAGGTACAGAAATGTAAATCTCATGATTTCTGACCATTTTGTTTTAGTTTTCTTTTGTAAAATCAATCTTCTTTTACTAAAATTGAAATGCTTTCCATGAAATTGCCAGAATAAAAAGAAGAAGAAGCAGAAGAAGAAGAAGAAGAAGAAGAAGAAGAAATATTTACCCACATGGGGCAGTTAATTAAAGAAATAAAAGTTTAAAAACCCACACCACGGTGGAATGCATTGTTCAGCCGCCTGTTAAAATAGAGGGTCTGGAAGTCCCTGGTTACCTTCCTGAGAAATGTGTGCTTCAGTAATAAAGAGAGACGTCCAGCTGGACCTGTGATTGGAGCATTCCTGGGCAGGACAGCGTGTCAGCCTTGTGTGTGTGTGTGTGTGTGTGTGTGTGTGTGTGTGTGTGTGTGTCTGTGTGTGTGTGTGCGCGTGTACGTGTGTGTGTGTGTGCGTGCGCATTTCTGTGTATGTGTGTCCGTATGTGTGTTTGTGTGTGTGTTCGTGTGTGTGAGGGTCTGTGTGTGTGTGTGTGTGTGTGTGACTGTGTGTGTGCGCGTATGTGTGTGTGAGTCTGTGCATGTGTGTGCGTGTGCATGTGTGTGTGAGTCTGTGCATGTGTGTGCGTGTGCATGTGTGTGTGAAACCTTTATTTAACCAAGGTAGTCGCATTGAAGTTGACACCTCATTTGCAAGAGAGCCCTGGAGCCTGCATGTCTTTGGAGTGCAGTAAGATGAAACAAAACCCGCACAAATGTACAGTATGAACGCCGCACAGAGATAACAGCCTCCGGGACTTGAACCCGGAACCTCCTCACGAGGCAACAGTGCTGACGGCCGTGCCAGAGTGCCCCCCCGTGAACCCGGTCACTCTCCCACACCCTCCTCCTCCTCCTCCTCCTCCTCCTCCGCTCCTGCACCTTCTCCCTTCCCCCCAATTTCGCGTTACCGTCCAAAAGCTGCCGTGGCAGGAAGGAGACCCCCGGGGAACGGCGATATTGCGCTGCGAGGTGCGCCAGAGGGTAAAATCCCCCGTTCCTCTCACTCAGAGACAGGGGGACTGTAATCAGCAGGCCGGATGCTAACGGCGCATTAGCGCCGCTTCACACTAGCCCTCAGGCTAATGAAAACGGGGGTACGAAATCATGCAGTCGAAATTCGTTGAGGCGCAGCGCATGTTGGTCACACTTCGCTAATCCCTAAGCTCATACGCTGGATACACTGGGGCGGCAGTGTGGTGTAGTGGGTAAGGAACTGGGCTTGTAACCCGAAAAGTCAGAGGTTCGATTCCTGGGTGGGACACTGCTGTTGAACTCTTGGGCAAAGTACTTAACCTGCATTGCTTCAGTATGTATCCAGCTGTATAAAATAGATGCAGTGTAAATGCTATTTAAAAAATTTGTGTAAGTCGCTCTGGATACTAGCGCCAGCTAAATGCCTGTAATGTAATGGATACATAGTAGTAATGTGTATCACAGAAATAATATATTTTTAAAAAATTCAACCGGCCATTCTCTTTTGACAGATTTATTATTTCTTACATCAAAAGGACCTAATGTGACATATGTCTGGGTATGGACCATAAGCATGCTATAAACACCAGCTTTATGGAGGCTCAAGATTTATGTACAGGAGATGACAGTCGCCAGTAACAACAGCTCACTATTCTCCGTCATAGTTAGTCAAATTCTAACTGCTTTAAATATTTATTACAGGTCTTTTCAGACTTCAGACAGAAAGATGTTAATTTCATGTCTACAGTTTGTTTCCTGGATCTTTGAAGTGTATCTGTCATGTAAAGTACTTTTACAGAGTCGATATATTAGTTTCAATAGATTAGACTGGAATCACTCGGTAGATTTGACTTGGATTATTTTTCAGTTTTAAACAGGAGTTCTGCTCTTCTTCAGAAAAACACACATAAGTGCAAAAATACAGATTTAGGCAATAGCCAGCTATCGGCCAATAGCAGTAGCCGTTACATAACCTTACAACGTAATGTTAAATGACATAGAAGCTGCAACAGGGAAATAGCGAATATAGTATTATTAGGAAGCGAATGAGTTCGTGGATAGAGTTTTAGAATAAGAACACGTAGGCAGGCTAATCCAAGAGAAATGCAGCTATTGCTATGTATAATTTGTTCATTTGTAAATTCTGTTCAGACATTTTATGCGTATAAGTTCTTCGTACAAGTCTGAAATGTATGGCCTGCAGGGCTGCCCTGCAAAAGAGACCCCTGGTCTCAGTAGGACGCCCTGCTTAAATAAAGGTTGAATAAAAAAAAGAAATAAAATAACATTAGGTTGCAAACTGTTCTGGGAGCGTGTATCAAAAAAGTTTACCAAATTTGAGGTGGTGTCCCACCCCCAGCTCACACTGAAAGGAGGGACAGGGGAAACCTGCTGCCCCCCCTCTACCCACCCTCCTCCCCCAGCCAGCCCTCCACTCCCCTCCCCCGGAGCGCCTGTCCCAGTCGGGACAGAGACAGGGGGGTGACTCCAGACTGACCCTGCGGAGCAGCGGGACACTGGGAACACCGAGTTCACACCGGCGCTGGTCTCTCACCACAGACCCTGGGAACCTGAGCAGCAGCTGATCCGGCACATTCTTCACCGGGAGACAGACAGAGAACAAAAAAAAACAAAAAAAAACCCCCAAAATGTTTAAAGAACTGTGGTTTGGAAAAAGAAAGTGGAATGGAATTATCTTTTCCCCCAAAATGTTTAATCTTCATTGTCTATCAGTCTTGTCTTGACGCAGCTGATTCCAACCTGGCTTATGAAGGTGGCATTAAGGCACATTCACCTCTATGACCTCAGATCCACAGAGTCATAGCATGGATCTGACACATTTAACGCACGACAAACCTACCCTGATAAACTAGTGTATGACAGGTTATCATCTCTGAATCCAACCTGCTCATCCAGCCAGAGTCAGACAGCACCTAGCCGTTTATGCTATATAGATTGGTTGTGTAGCACGGCAATTAGTGACCCCGACCTGCAACTCTGAGATTGTAGGGTTGATTTCCAGGTGAGGAACCGCCTCTGTACCTGCCTTTGAGCTAGGTATTGAACCCTAATTGCTCCAGTAAATACCCTGCTGTACAAACGGGTTGCTTCTAAATAAAAAACAGTTTGGTAAGTCACTTTCAATAAGAGCATCAAAATTTTTTTTGAAAATGTACTACTATTATCTGCCATTAAGGTGCACTTTAACCTATAGTCCCTATTTATCAAGGAGAGAGTGCATCTTACTGATAGAACATCTTCCCCTGCCACAACAAACTGATAAATAGCTGAACGTGCCCCAGTGCATTGTGGGATGGGGAGGAGGGGGACAGCCGACTGAAAATGCCAGGAATGCTAGACCGCCACTCGATGGGAGACCTTGTTACCCTTATGGGCGACTGGCAGGGGTGATCCTCAGGGGCACTGTCCAAAATGAGATCCCAGACAATGGGGGACACGACATTTACGACTCCGACGACGTCAGATGAATGAGCGATGTTCGCGCTGGTGACACGCACAGCTCCGTACCCCCCCCCGAAGCCCCACGGCACCCCCGGACGAGAGCGCTCGAATGTCTGAGACCGCCGCATTTCTTTTTTAGCGGTACAGATGGGGAAGGGGTTAAAGGGCACGGCCACTGGTCGCAATAAACCCAAATCAACCAATCGCCGCGGCTCTGATACGGAACGGTTTGGCATTCATCGGCCTCTTATGGGCAAATACCTCAAATTATTACCATCACAGCCCGTCACAGGGGGAAGACAGAATTCCTGCATTTCATTATTTTCTAAATGAGTGTCAGGAGACGGTCCAGGGACCGTTTCCTACAACGCCACAGGAACTGGCTGCAGGAATCTCAGCTGGGCAGCACAGGCTGGGGCAGGGAAAAGTACTTTGGATTCAAATATGCCATCATTACTCTTTCATTAAATCATCAGGTCATGTTTATAATGTTTGAATATAGAAACTTCACTTTGTTACCAACTTCATGGGCAGTGGGAGAATTGAGTGCATTGGAGAAAATGTGCACAGTATAAAAACAAAGAGACACGTGAGAACTGGTTAAAAGCACTTTAAATCCTAAATTCTGCTTGCCATCACTTCATACCAGGCCCGGTTATTAAAAAATGTATGTTCAGACATTTAAAAAACTATTTAGAACAATTGTACAATAAATGTTCAGTTTTGATTCACATAAAGAGTACTTTGCTGTGCAGAAATCATCAACTATGTTTCTAAACCTTACATATGAAATTATTTGAAATAATGGGCATACTTTTGATAGTAATGTGGAAAGTAGGACACAAAAAACATTTGCAACTTTAATACAGGGATAACATAACATCGGCATGTGTTTAATTACATAGCAATAGGCTAATATACTTTTATCTGATTGTGTAGGACTAATAAGATACTAAACAACATGCTCTTCTTTATTTTCACAAAGATATATTGGAGTATATTTGGAACATACATTTAATTCAAGATACATTTATTACTGATCAGTATCATTTACATGTTGTTCTATAAGCAGCTCTTAAATCAACAAGTTAACATTTCTTAGTGTAAAATAGAAGCCCCAAGCTAATATTATACAGCACTAAAGCGAACATCAGTAGGTGAAGTTATTTTGTGAGACCAGCATTTTCTTTGATGGGTATGTGATGACTGCAGTATTTCTTGTGAAGAATGACTGTCCAGCTGTAAAGAAAGTTTTTAAAAGCAAAAACGTGATCTAGCTGTGGTGAGCCTCCCTCCCTTTTTTCTTTTTAAAAAAAATATGTCTCGCAAATAATAAATCAGATGTTTTCCTTTGAGGTGTTGGCATTTTGAGTATTAGTCCTATTTTGCATACGCTCCATTATTAAGGGAAAACGTGTGCACTCACTGAAGGATTCGAGCACAGAACTGGAATGGCATGGACAATAGCGCCCTCTTCTGGTTCACATTCACATTAACTTGGTTAATTACCCTCCGCAGCAAGAAGTGCTTAAGTAGCAAATATCGGTTGTCCACAGTTGTCAGATTTCATGATTCTTGAGGGATAAAATGATTCTGAAATAAGTGTAGTGAATTCTCTGACAGTGAATTTTTCTTTTATTTGATATGACACTGGCTGACTCCTATACTCAATATTGTATCCATTCCTTTTTTTTGTTGCATATTTCTTGTAATGAATAAATATCCTTAAAGAGAGTGTTATAGTAAGTATGAAAAATGGAAATATATATGGGGAAAAAATGATAGCATTTGTATGATTTGCTGCAAGGTCTGCTGCAACATTCTTGATCTGAGTCAATAGATTTCCGATTTATCGAAACCACCCCTATTAAAACGATCAAACAGTATTTTCCCAAGATTTTCCTTTGAAAAGATACTGGACATTCTTCCTACCAATTAGGAGCATACCAGCACCTTTTCAGAGACGGATGCTACCGTTCGGCCTTCGCCGTTTCTTTTGTATGATTCAGCTGGTCGGCTTGCCGTTTGAACCTCACATTATAACCTATCCCTCCTAATTAGAACAACCCTTCCTGCTCTCTTTGGAGTTCTGCTTTGAAAACCCGAGGAGAGGGAAAAGAAAAAAAAAAACCCACCCGTTTAACAAAGTGCGCTCCATTCTCCGAATCGGGGGAAGTTTACCCACAGCTGCCCCGGTCCCTAACCGCCGCGACAGAGGGGGGTCACGGGGTGAGGTCAGGGGTCCCCACTTGTCCTTTTGTGCGACAGAGCCAACATGAACCTCTGTCCACCGCTGCCATCCATGTGTAAGCCTGTGTGTGTGTGTTTGGGGGGGGGGGTGTGTAGGGGGCTTGTTCAGGTTCAGGAAAGAGAAATGAACTGGAGCCCCTCTGCCTCAGCTTCCTGATCAGAGGGTAGAAGGGTTGCATGGCTTTTCTAATTGGGAGCAGAACAAAATGGACGCCAGGTCTCTTCGGGGTGCTGTGAATGAAAGCAGCGCTGAAAATCGAATAAAATAAAAGAAAACGGACACGAGCGGAGGCTGAGAAACACGCTGATGCGCGCCGCAGGCCCAGAGAAAGGACGCGGCGAGGCGGAGGGGAGCGTCACGTGTCTCCCGAGCGACGGGTCGCCGTGGGAGCGGTTTCGGTCGGGAACGTCGCAGCGGGCCCTGACAACACAGCCTGGCGGGACGGGCGGAGCCGGGGCACGGGCCCCGGGGCCTGGGGCGGCAGACCCCCCCCCCCCCGCCCTCGCACTCCCGGCCCTCATCAGCGAGCCGTCTCCTCTAATTAACCTGGTTCCCAGAGCACCCCCCCACCCCCCGCCCACACACACAACCCCCCCACCCCGTGACCACCCTAGCCGCTGAGAAATGGGCAGCATATAGGTGACAGAAATAGCCCGAGCAAAAAAGAACAAAACAAAACAAAAAAAAGAATGTATTCCTCTAATAGGTCCTGAAAGGAGAACAGGAATATCAGTATAATGGCCCAGGTCCTCCCTCCACCCCTCCCCTCCATCACATTCACTCACATGCACACTCTCTCTCCCCTCCTCCCTCCCTCCCTCCCTCACTCCCAGTCTTGATTAACCTCCTCTCCCGCTCTCCCTCTCCTTCCCACACACATTCACACACACAATGTGCTTCAGAGGCCCTGACAGATGGGAAGAGGGCTTTTTTTTCGGGTGGGGGGTACAGGGGAGGGAAAGTGGTTCTCTGTATAAATGGCGGCCCGGTTTAATGTGGTGTTGTCAAGGCTTGAATTGATCCTCACGACTATTGAGACCCCCCCCCCCCACCCGCACGCCACAATAGCAACAAGTGCAGAGGGCCGGGGGCAAGCTTGTGCTAGCCTGGACCCAACCCCTGAATGATAGCCCTGCAAAATGGCCTTTCCTTTCACCGTCTTTCACCGGGAGCCCATCCTTCCCCCCCTTTCATAACCCCCCCAACCCCCCACCCCCAAAAGCGAAACCTGCGCAACGTTCCTTTCCCCTGACTTGTTTTGATCGGTTTGGGATTCAGAATGTGATTTCTCATTGTTTTTTTTATTGTTAGTTTTTTTTTTTGTCCTGGGGTAAGTTTGTAGCTGCGGGGGTAAAAGAAGGGAGAAGCTCTCCTGGGCTCTCACGGTGAGGCCGGTGTTGCCTTGAAAAGGTATCTGTCATTTGTGAGGGATTTTAAATGCGATTCATTGGCAGAAACGTGAATGGAGCTTGCAGGGAGGTCCTCATCGAGGGGTGGGGTGGGGTGGGTGGGGTGTGTGTGTGTGTGGGGGGGGGTTCATGCTCTGAAAAACAGAATTTCCACGTGTGTGTTTGTACACCGGTTACAAAGCACATCCTCTGCAAACATGTCACAAATCATAAAGGTGCCGGATGGATAGGCTAAAGAGATTCAGGTACCCACAGACCACCCCACCCGCCTCAAAAAAAAATAGTAAATGAAACTATTTCTGGGAAATAAAAGCATCAGTTTCATGAATATAAGAGTCCCACAAGGGATCCCAAGTAGTTTTTGCCTTTAAAACAATGCTACATTGCTACTCGGTTTGTAAAGCATAATCATAATCATAATCATAATCATAATGCATGGTTGTGAAACCGTGTGCGAGTGATGGAATTTGGCCAGGGTCTGTGTCCACCCCCTGCACACGGGGCATCCCGAGCCAAACCCGGCACCCAGGATGACCTCATCGACCCCCGCGGCGTTCCCCCCCCCCCCCCAGGATCCGGGACAGGTTTACCCTGTGCAGGCGACGCTGCCGCCCCCCGTCCCGGTGCGCCCCATGACAGCCACCGGGGTTAATGTTTCACCCGTATTTAATCCCTAAACATCAGTCTGGGGGGTGACGGGGGGGGGGGACAAACACTTTGTTAATCGCAGAGAAAACGGGAGGGTGATCGATGGCCTGGTTAACGGGGTGGGGGTGGGGGTGGATGACAGGAAGCCTTCCTCCGGTAGCGCCTTACGGAACAGCGATTCATCACAGCGTCAGTGAGGACACGCCCCCCCTTCATCCTTTCACACTTCCTGTTCTTGATGCTCTCCTTCTGTGGTAACCAGCCCTGTTCCTGGAGATCTCTACCCTCCTGCAGGTTTTCATTCCAGCCCTTACCAGCCACACCTCATTCAACACCTAGAGATCTTTGTTGAGCTGCTTATCAGTGGAGTCAGGTGTGCCAGATTAGAGTTGGAATGAAATCCTACAGGGTGTTAGATCTCCAGGAACAGGGTTGGTTACCACTGCTCAATCCAAGTCAGCACGCTTGCCTACTGTTGAGTATACAAGCTGCAAACAACTTGTATACTCAACAGTACGCAACTGTGCCACCCTGGAGTGAGTGGGTGTCCCTCACTATCTGTATTTGACCTGGATGGAATTATTATTCTTTTTTGTGCAGGTTTTGTGTTTAAAATGCTGCTTTCTGAACTTCCTCCTGAGAGAGACAGGGGGGTCCGGACAGAAAGTCAAACGCACGGCTGTATCTCAGGGCACACGGACGGTCAGGCGATTCGGTAGCCTGCTTGCCCTTACAGTCTGTTGATGGAGATCATTTCTAGTGTGCGTAACGTCGCTATCAATTTGACGTCCCTCCAACTCATCGCGTAGTCGTGGGAGCTGGACTGATGTTGGGAGCCCTGGTGTGTATTGCGTCGATCGGGGAGGTCTACATTAAAACAAATACGCGGGGGGTGGGGGGTTGGGGGGGTGGGGAGGGGGGGGAAGGTGAAGCTGTCAGTGCGCCTGAATGGGAATCAATTAATTTTCATTTAATGGAAAAACAAAGGGGAGCTTGAATTAGCATCAGAGAGGGGCTAGTTTGACACCTGAAGACGACGCAGAGGGCAAACTAGGGGGGGGGGGCACGTTAAGATAATGACATGATAACAGACCGGGGCCCCTTGTCTGACCCCCCCTCCCCCCCCAAACTCCCATTAGCAACACAGTGTCCCCTAAACTAGCTCCCGGGTAAATGATTTACCCCTGACTGGGTGGCTGGGTTCTAATTGGCGGGTGACACTGTGGTGAGCAGTACGGCTTAAATAGGAGTATAGGGGCATGGTGAATATTTCTTTTTGTTTCTGAGCAGATGTTTTCTGTCTTCAGCAGGTCGCCCTAAGCAATTCACTGTATGTTGAGTCACATTGAAATGATTTGAATATGTCATTATATACTTACCTTCAGTAGAGCTGTTGTGTATGTTGAGTTCTTGTGCATGTTCTGTGCTTGTAGAAGTCACCTTTCTGTGTTGGTGAGCTTAAAAGGAACTGCTTCTTCAAATGTCTAGTTACAAAATCAGCTAAGACAAAATGTTTCAAGAATTTTGAGGAACAAGTTTGTAATTTAATTGTGAGATAAGCTCTCCTCAAAATCACAGAAAAACAATTAAGGAATGTTGCTTACAAACTTAGTGGAAACATCCCTTGATTAGATATCATTTAACCATAAAGGATCATGGAGGATGTATTCTGAATGAAAGTGTCCAAACGGAAGATTTGTTTGAATTCCTAAAAAACGGTATGACCATCCACTCAAACTCAAATTACAAATGTGCATGGATAGACTACCCAAGGTTCTAATTCCTTCTCGACTTGAATTCAAACAAATTAAAAATGTTTTGAGGTCATTCCGTCAATGGTCCTTCGGATCACGTCTGAGAGACATTCAGTAAACTGAGTAAATGTGCGCACTGCAAAGGTTTGCCTTAACTTTTAAACTTGTAATGTAAAAATGATGCTGATGTAACAATCACTACAGGCAATTGAACGCAATGGAGTTCTAGAACATTGGCTCAGAATTATGAGAAAGAAACTTTCCAAAACCCACACCTACCCACAAACAGGACATTACATTGCCCAGGGTTCATGAATATATCACCCTCTTCCCCCAAGAACAAAGCACAAAATCTTAGCATCTCTGGAGTAAACAAACACGCCAACAAGCATCCATGTTGGAGACCTGGATGAATGGATAGATGCACATCCTGTTCATGTACTACCGTTCTCAGTTCAGTGAAACGCACACGTCTGTGTGTGCATGACCGCCCTGTCCACCCTGTCCGTGAGGAGCCAGACGCGAAAAAGTGAAATAAAAGGATTAGGAAATGAGGAGCGTGTGCAGGGGAGGTACCGGGGGACACCAAAGGTTAGGGGAGGGAGGAGTTGTTGGTGTAACTCAGTGACCCCCCCCACCCCACCTCCCCCACCCCCCCAGACACGGGCACGTGCTGAGGGAGGGGGGGTGCGACGGAAGACCCCGGAGAGAAATGGGGCGGAAAGATGAAGAGCAGGAAAAAAAAGACAGAAAAAAGAAATAAAGAAAGGGTGATAAAACAGTTTGCGGGGAAGAAAGGAGTGTCTGGGCCACATCTGTGACGGCAGACAGGACGACCGCGTCGTGGTGAGAGCGTGCCGACACCATGTCACGGCCGAAAGCTGTCCCCCAGCTGTCTGGGTCCCCTGTCTGTCAGAGGGGGTGTATTTCACTCTGCAGAGAGGGCCGCTGGCAGCTTTATGTGTCCTACACGAGGGTCATCCCAAAGGGGACGGTTTAGACATCGCAGGTGCAGTAAATCCTTGCTGTTGTTTCGACTTCCTCTCCCAACCAAAGTAAAGGCTGTGATGGGCCTGCAGCCCTTGGGCTGAGAAATGTGAGGGAATTAATGGCAGACTGCACCAATTTTTCAAACAGAAACATACGTACACACATGCGCTCGCACACACACGTGCACAAGCACACACACGCACATACACATACACACACACACACGCAAACGCACTCACAAGCACACTCACGCAAACACACACACACACACACATGCACACACACATGTACTTGCATGCAGTTGGATGTGCACATACAGGCATACACATACACCTGTATGTTCACACCTCCACTGGTGTATGCACAACTACACTGTAATACACACACTCAGCTGTGCACATTCAGGTACATGCATATACATACTGTGCACCTACATGTCTGTCCACACCTCCACACATGTACGCACAATTACACTGTGATAACAGACCCAGTCATAAGAAAACTCTGTGAAGGAACAAATGACATTCGGCCTTCATAGCAAAAACACTATCCGTCTGTCACTGTAACGCTTCTCCGGAAGCACAAGACAGGCCTTAACCCCGTTCAGTACCCCAGTAAACACGATAATGCACCACGGAAACGGGGCTCAAAGGACTCTCAGAAATCAGACGGCTCGATTGTTCGCTCCCCATCGGCTCCGTCGCCCCAAAAGAACAGTTACGAAATTACCCAGGAGCAGAAAAGGCGAAGAATAAAGGGATGAAAGAGGAGCACTAAAAACACCTACCGCCACGTGAAAAGAGAGGGAGAGAGAGGGAGAGAGAGAGCCGCTGTTTCTTTTGTGAGCTGCATGCATGTAAAAAGGGAGAGGAGCAGTTTACAATACTGTACAATGCTGTTCTGCACCATTAACCGCTGTGGGGGCAAGGGGCCCAGCACAATGCGCATCTGTCCCCCAAGACGGCAACACAGCCCCGCGACTCCTCCCCCCCATATGGTTCCACATGGCTCGCAGGCTGCTGGCTCGCTGGGCCAGCATGGCCGGCATCTGGACACAGATGAGGAACCCAGCTGTGGTCACCTCGGTGACAGGGACATCCGGCGGGGGGTCCGGTTTCCTTGGCAACCTCGGGGGGGTAGGGAGGAGGGAGGGGGGGGCAGAGGAGGGAGGCACAGCAGGGTAAAGAGAAATGGGAGGATTTAGCTTTCTCATTTGCCATTGTGTATGTATTCAAAAGGGCTGGACCCTCATTAAATATTCTATGGGGTGTCTGGCCAATAATCGCAGGAATACTTTTTGTTTGGTTTGAATTTGTACCTTATACTTAAAAAAAGTCTGAGTTTTCCTGATCAAATAAGGCATACATTAACAATGATCAATTAAGGTTGTTTCCAGTTAACTCATGACCTGGTTTCACCTCCATTACTGATTCTCCAGGACCACTGGTGACAACAGGTCTATATTAATAGATACTACCTGACAGTATATCTATTTTTTTCATGAAGAGGACAACATTCGTTTTTTTACATGTTCATATGAGTTGATTAAGTACAATCTTTATTAGCCTCATTGACATCTTTTTGAATTTCTATTTAAACATTGCATCGTACCTTCAGAAGCAATGCTAAAATAATTTTAACAGCACTGCAAAAAGCTCTCAACTGTCAAAACATCATTGGGCATAACATATTCCAGAAAAGAAAATGAAAAAATATGAGAATGAGTCAACGAGTTAAAGGTCTGTGTGTGGAATGTGTTAACTTTAAACAAGTTAATGCGTTAAAGATGTGTGTGTGTGTGTGTGTATATATATGTATATATATATATATATGTGTTTTTTTTGGATTGTCATGCACCCTGTTGTCCCTGTATTTCCTCTCTACGATTTGGGGGCCTCTCTGCCCAGCAAATGTGTCAGTCACAGAGAGACGGACCATGCGGCTGTCACTCACAGCCACGACTGCAAACTGACCTGCCCCCACACCTGTCCGTCAAAGAAAAAACACCTGACAAAATGGAGGAGAACAGAAAGCAGTAAATAAGCAAGTCAGCAAGCAAGACTCTCTGAAGCTGAACTGTCTCTTTACCATGTTTATCCATCATGGTGTAGAGTAGCAGCCACCCAAAGGAGGGGAAGGGGGGGGGGCGGACCCTGATCCCTGCAGAAAGACCAGGTCCCGGGGGGGGGGGTCAGGGGTCGGTCGGCAGCGGCTTTCTCCCCCAACGAGGGTCGAGCACACTTCAGCCTTTTCTCCTCCTTTCAAAGAGGGCCCGGGCTGGAGGAGGAGGAGGAGGAGGAGGAGGAGGAAGAAAGACAGGCCCCCCCAGAACAAGCGGGTCAGGGCTCGGGGTCTTTGTCCCGGCGAGGGGGGGGAAGAAAGAAAGGAACGAGGCAGAAAAGGTTAAACGGGGAGCGAGAGGGCCCTTCTGTCCAATTACGGCTGGACGAATGCTCGCCGCGACCCGCGGGGGTCAGAGGTCGCGGCGGCCCGATGGCAGCGGCACGCTCGGACCCTTTGTGGTCGCGGAGGAGATGAACCTCCGCGGTGTTTATCTAAGTGACTCCTGGCCCAGTCGTCAGGGCGTAAATATTTTTTGGGGGGGGGGCTTGAATGCCGCCACTCTGCAGAATTAATTTATAGGCTGGGTCACCTTGTTGGGTCAAACTCTTTACCAGTCCTGTCTGTGTGCACGCACGTACACGGACATAACCTACAGATGTACGCTTCAATGCGTGCCAATAAAACAAGCTTGCATAATATTTTTGTTCTTTCAACCAATGTTTAATGTTTCTTTTTCTCATTTTTGATGTTGACAAAATGTCATTTATCTTATTGTGAATAAGATAAATGTATTTTTCTTCACAATAACAGCTCTAAACAGTTTCATTAACACTGGGACTATCACTGTGCTGAATTTAATGAATAGATTAATTCTGTACATTTTAATAGCACTTTTCTCGAAAAGCACTTTTTACAGTGATGAGGGGAAAACTCATCTCAGCCACCAGTAGCACCCACCTGGTTGACCCACCATTTTGTTTGCCAGGACGAGAGGGAGAGAATGATTCTTTTTGCGGATTAACCTCGAGGATGATTAGGTGGCAGGTTGTGAAAGCCAGGTAGGGAATTTGGGAATGACCCTGGGGAACCCTTACTTCATGTAACTAACTTAAGTGAGTTTGAGGTTACAGTGTAAATGTTATCTGGATAGCACCCAAAAATTGAGTTTTCTAGAACAGATGCCCGAAAAATGAACCAAAGAAGGAAGAGGCACAATTCTGTAGTTCAAAAACAAAAAAAAAAACAATAATAAATGAAAATCTTGTGAATTAAGGAGGAAAACATCCTGTAGCCCTCCGCCCCCCCCCCCACTTTTCGGAATTCCAGGCCCTCTCCTCCCTGATGCCGAGAGCAGGCCGGACCAGCACTTGTGGCCCTAATACCAGCGGACAAAACAGAAACTCCAGTGGAGTGGCGCTGTGAGTGTCCCGGGCCCCGACGCGAGCGCGGATTAGCCTGCGGCGGCGGGGGCGGGGGGGGGGGTGAGGGGGGCACTTCCTCCCGGGCCGGCGGGGCAACGAGGGATTAACCCGCCGAATTTAATTTAATCACCCACTTGTCGGGGTTAACAAGCGAGGGTTGCAGTCACGTTACCGTACCCCCCCCCCCCCCCGCGCGAGCTGACTTCTCCCCTTCATCGCCCCGTCCTGTCCTCTCGAGGGCACACGGGCACATTCGCCCAGTCACCCGCCAAAGCCGCGCAGGACACCGGCTCGGTCCTCAAGTGCTGCTGGGATTACTGGGAGGGGGACGGGCGGGGGCAGGCCGGGCGGAACAATGTTAAGACCCCGTGATTACTTTAATCACATTTTCGACATGGAGTAACGGATTCCGAAGGAACTCGGAAAGTAATGAAAAAAGGGGCTAGAAGTTTTTAAAAAAAAGTTAGACACTTGAAACCTGAATATTGTTATTGCATTCTTCTTTGCTGGGGGGGTGGGGGGGGGGGGGTTTCCTCCATTCTCCATTCAATGGCTGAAGGGCGGATAGATTCTTATGAATCGCCGGAGAAACACAAACCGATTCACAAACTCTCTCCTGCTTCCCAGCAAAACATTGCTTTCATCTTAACGGTTTCAATGCGCCCACATTAGAAAACAGGATGATTGCGATTAAATCTTTTCCAATAGTTGGAATTGTTTTGTTTTTGTTGCACTTCTGATATGATACTTTTTGTTGAAACTTTTGATATAATATTGGGTGGTACAGGAGAGATATATATTTTTGCCTTTATTTCTGTATTCTCTTAATTTCTCTCAAATCATTTATCCACTAAACATTCTTTCTACGTAGTTGTTTAGGTATGCAGTGTCTTAGAAACAATTATTTATTTTTTGTATAAACGCGTGTAACGTCGGCCAGCTTCATCACACATTGTTATCATGCTAATGCCACGCCACGGGTCCTTGTAAGGACCTCAGGGTCAGGGGTCGCGGCTGTGGGTGAGGGCTGGGCATTGAATGAGGTCACAGCCAATCCAGCGGTCGCACCGGGCCTTACAGGTGTCCCCTCTCACACGACTCAAAACCCGCCATCAGAAGCCTCCGGCCGCCTTTTATATTCTGCGTATAAAAACCGTCGACCATATTTTAGCCGCTCGTTCGGGCTCCTGTCACGCGTCAAAAGAGACCGTGACGCTGACCAAAGACGACAATATTTTTGTTTTATTCAACAACAACAAAAAGGGTCGCGTCCAAGGTCAAAGGAGGGCAGACCGAGGGGGTCAAAGGGGGGGACCTGAACCGGACCCCCGGGTCAACTGGACGTTGTGTTTCGGTCAGGCTCAGAAGTCAAGCTCAGAAGGGGCCCTCCGTCGAAAGGCGCTGTGTTGGCGCACTTGAAAGGGAAGGCCGATGACAAACGGTCGAGTGTGAAAGCTCGCGTCTCATTGGGGAGAAATCCATTTTCCATGCGTCTGCCTGGGTCCACGGCATGGATGGAGTCTGGAGGGGGGGCTGGGCATGGAGTGGGGAGGGGGGGGGCATGAATGCTCCAGGGGGTTTTGGGGATTTTCCTCACCCCAGGACGCTTCTCCACAAGCCCTCTTCCGTCCCGTATGGGTCCGGCTAAGCCTGTTGGACACACAGCGGCTCTTCTGAAGAGGCCCGGCGGGAGCGGGCCGGACCCTTTTCGGGGGTCTTACAGGCCCTTAGGGACAGCGGCGTGACCTTTAATCAGGGATCAGGGTCCCGGGCCACAGCTGGGCTTGACCAGCGGCCCAGCGACTCTCCAGGGGTGCCGGTCGCTCTCGGCTCAACTGAGCATGCTCACAATGAAGCAGTCAGCGCAGTCAGACGCCACATGCCGGCACAGGTGCTCCTCTTCCCAGTGCTCTGACACAATGCACCCAGGACAGCCCATTAGACTGATTTGACTGAACTAAAACCTTTGAAGAGAAGGATCTTTAGGATGTGTTTTTTTTCAAAAATGTTTAAGTCAGTGCGCTCGAACTCCATTGCTTTCCATTACCAGCAGTCATTGTTACATCGGCTTTAAAATGTTCAGCTAGGAACATTCCAATCAAGCATTTGTGATCTTACACTTCGGCCCTTTGAAGAGTAGGTTTTCTGGAATGTATTTTTTTTTTTCAAAAGTCAGTGTTCTAGAACTCTTTCATTGCTTTCAGTAACCAGTAGTGATTGTCACGTCAGCATTAGAATGTTCATTTAAGAACATTCTAATGCGGGGTCGAGTGCACAGATTCATCCTAGGAGTGGAGTAGCAAAGGCACCTTCAAGGAGAGAGGTGTAAGTTTTTATTTGGGGGTAAGGTCTTTGGGTCTCTTTCAAGAAAGAGATCAGATTCTTTCTGGGAGGGGGACCAGAATCTGAATGGTCTCTATTGTAAGTTATATAACAGGTGCAGTTTTGGGCAGCCATACCTGAGTCCTCCCAAAGGCTGCCATGCTATCCCAGGTGTCCCCTGCCCGCTGTACCCGGGCACACACAGGGATTAGCGCCCGGCTTTCATTCCCCTCCCCGCAACTTTCCGCAGACTTTCTCCTCTCTATTATCATCATTCTCACCCCCCCTCTCCCCCCCATAAACCCCCCCTCCACCCCACCCCACCCCACCCCACACACACACCTCCCTCTTCCCCGCCAAAGACTCTTTCTTTTCTCGCTCTGAGAGAGAAGAAGAAGAAGAAGAAGAAGAAGAAGAAGTGGAGGATGAAGAACCAGGGGCTTTCACGTGGAACAATCCTGCCCAGGGTTCCCCGAAAAGAATGAGCGGGCACTCAATTAAGGGGCGGCCCATTGAGCGGCGGGAGCGGGGGCCTGAATGCCGGCCCCCTCGGCGGGAACGGAGCCCCCCATGAATAGATCGGGGGGCTTCATGAAATATTAAGGAGCGCGCAGATTTCCCACAATATTTGCACACCTCCCTTTGTGGGGATTTCTCCCTCCATTGAGCCCGAAACTGTTAACACATCCGTTCCGATACGCAGCGCCTGGCCCGCCATGAAGAGCAGGGAGTCCCCCCGCCATCAAACAGCGCCCCCCCCGCTCACCCCGCCCTCCCCCCCCCTCGCTCGCTCTCTCTCTCCCGCCAGGCCTGCGCTGGAGGGGACGCACTCTGAGCTATTCATGGAAGGGATTACAGCAGTTTTAATGACCACCTGCCCCTTCTACTGCTTTTGAGCATCTGCAGATCCTGCGACCCCTGCTTCAGATACACCCACCCCCAACCTAACCTGCCCCCCCCACACCCCTGCCTCAAACCCCAGCTCACTAGCCCCTGGCCGCCCCCCCCCCCCCCCTCACCATCATTAGCATTGTCGCTATCGCTGCTGCTGCTGCCTTCGATGCCACGATCATCAGTTTGATCGCCCCCATTTTCCCCGCTGATGTTATCATTATCACTCCCACTGCTCCTCCTCCTCCCCCCCCCTCCACCTCTCCCTCCCCTCCCCCCTCCCCCCCAAGCCCCCAACCCGCTCATTAAAGAGCGTTGTTATTACCGTGCGATTAACGCTAGCAACATCGCTGTACAGGAAACCGAGAGACAATCCCACAGGAACTCACTGGAACAAAAAGCATTGAGTGTTTGCGCGCGACATCTCAGGCTCTCTCTCTTTAATTTCCTAACCAATTTCAAGCCAATAGCACTCTAATGTAATGGCACTATAACACAATGGGTTATAATGGCACTTTGGTGGATGTTTAAGTGAACGATACAAAAAAAAAAACTTTATTTCTGTGCAATCGGCAGCCAAATAAGGCCTTGAGAACAAGGTGCATGGACTCAGTGACTTGGCCAATCAATGACTTAGCCAATCAATGACTTAGCCAATCAATGACTTAGCCAATCAATGACTTAGCCAATCAATGACTTAGCCAATCAACGACGGCGTATGAACACGTCAAAACCCAGTAGACGCACTGGATCTCCAGGACTGGAGATTGACACCAGTGCTTTAGATAAACAGCCAAATTTATGTCCTGGAAGCAAGGTGTTTGGACCCTTTAGAGTAAATCACTTATGTGCTGAAACACACCTCAAACCAGAAGACTCTGAAGCTGCAGGACAGGACATTCCCGCACAGGCCAGTACAGTACCAAGCCGTTCCAACACTCCGGTACCAGGATCCATACTCCTCATCTGCTGTTCATCCTCGTTAAACCAGATCCTCAAGTTAGCTTCACTGCCCAACATTACTACAGCGTTCACGGAGGACGGACTGTAGCACAGTGGGTAAGGAACTGGGCTTGTAACCGAAAGGTCGCAGGTTCGATTCCCGGGTAAGGACACTGCCGTTGTACCCTTGAGCAAGGTACTTAACCTGCATTGCTTCAGCATATATATCCAGCTGTATAAATGGATACAATGTAAAATGCTATGTAAAAAGTTGTGTAAGTCGCTCTGGATAAGAGCGTCTGCTAAATGCCTGTAATGTAATGTAATGTTCACCTGTAGAGAGGGGCCACCGATCCCTGAGACCTCTACAGTTCCTTCGTAAAATAATGTTGATTAGGATTTCGGACTTTGGCGACGGTGGGGCTACGCATCCCAGTTTTTTCAATTTTTTCAGTTCATCGTTCACTTCCGCTCAGCCACCACCCAAACCCCCCCCTGCCCTTCCCCCCCGCCCCCTGCCCCCCCCCACCCTTCACCCTTCCTGTTCCTACAGGGGATTATCCCTCCCGGGTTCATCCGACCACAGCAGAAGGGTGAGCGGAGTGGATGCATTGAATTCCCTGTCGAGTGGAGAGCGACTCCAGCGTCTGCAGGGGGGGGGGATAAGTGGCTCTCACCGTCACCCTCAGGGGCCGGGGGGGGGGGGCCGAGAGGCAGCGCAGAGAAAACAGGCCGAGGCTGAGGAGCCGGGGCAGAGCCGCCATTAGCATCAGAATGGCGGCGTGTTCCCCGCACTGTGTCAACATTAGTTAATGTTAGCATCGCCGCGGGGTTGAGAGCAGGCCAACAAAACCGCACGCACGGACGCACACACACACACACACACACACACACACACACACACACACACACACATTACATTACAGGCATTTAGCAGATGCTCTTATCCAGAGCCACTTACGAAAGTTTTTACACGGCGTTTACATTGTATCCAGTGTACACACACAGACACATACACGCATGCATACACAAGCACACACACACGCATGCATACACACGTGCACGTGCACATGCACACACACACACACACACACACACAAACGCACACATACACAAACACACATGCACACACACAAACACACACACACACATGCATGTGCACACACACACACACATGCACACACACGCACACTCACAAGCATGCACACATGCACATACATTCACAAACACACACAGAGAGACACACACACATGCGTGTGCACGCACGCACGCGCACACACACCCACGCATGCATATACACACACACACACACACACACACAATAAAGAATTCCTGGCATCAGAGGCTGATCCCCCAGCTCTGGGGCATGGTGTGTGTGGCCTGGTTACTGCAGGCCTCCAAAATGTGCGTATGTTTGAGGGACCCACCGCGTGCCAACGGTGTGCCGCTGGTATCCCTGGAGACCGGGCGGGAGCCGATGGGCACGGGTGGCAGGGGAGGTCTTCCTCACCCACCCTGCTTTCACATCAATTCAATGTCTGACAAGACCAAATGTGGCTCGTTCACTGTAATCACTCCTCGAAGCCTTTATGGAAAGTCCTGTGGAATCCTGAGAAAAAGGAGATGTGTGTCCCAGTGAGGATGGAGCGTAGCAGTTTTTCAGCATAGTTGACTTTTCCCACAGATTCCGCTGTCGACAGTGCTTTCACATCGCAGACATAATGACAGTTTCTCAAAATGATCCACGCAAACAAACATTCTTAAATCACTGGGAAGTGTTCTGCCACCGTGTCAATTTTAAATACAACTTGCTGCTTTCCTCTAACACCACAGAGAAGGGCACACCAAAACAAGACATTCAAAAGACACAAGCTCTTTCTCTCTCTCCGTTAAAATAAAATTAAAAAAGTTTTTTTTTTTTTACTGTAAATAAAAAAATACTAAATGGCCTTTTTTGGTCGAGAAATCAGTGGAGAGTCCAAGTACAGAAATGAAGAAAGGAGTGGTCAATAAGTAGCGACTTTAATGTGACCTTTAGTGATTATTAGCAGTAGCGGTCTGTCATGAAAACAAAGGGAGAAAGTAACAGCTGGATGTTGGGTCAAAAGGAAATCAAAATGAGAGAAATTTACCAAGATGTCTTCCTCTGGCCCTGTTACAAGAACGGTCGCGTCAGTGGATTTTACAGCAAACTTGGAGAGATGAGACGAGAATTTGTGCAATCCAAGTGGGGTGTTTTATTTACAAAGTGCCTCCCAACTTATAGACACAAAACAAGAAAACCAGCACATCAATTACACCTGTCTCAGGCCCACCTACTGCCAGCAAATAACCTGCGTAAATACTTTGTACAGATGTACATTAGCCGGATTGAGCCATTTCCACACAAAAATCCAACTATCACACAGAAGAAATAACTGTACATTTTTACATAAAGAAATCATCATACATACATTATCAGAAACAAATCTATATCTAATAATTACATATCTAATTAGATACCAGAATATATTGCCCAAATACACATTTCGGTCTCCCCCCGTATAAAATTGCAAATTGTCCTTGTCGTGACAGTCTGGTTACGTCATTCCAGTTTGAACATGGAAGCGCCGGAACAAACACAACGGTTAGTAGCAACTCCCAACATTGCGTTGACTGAACACGGCATATTAAAATTAATCTATCTAATGTTATAAACGAGAATGATATGTGTGTTATGTGCAGTACATTATCAATGGTGATCAGATACACTCGCGAATATCTTGTAGTTTATGACAAACCGGCAAAAATGAATGGTGCGCGCTACATATATGAAAGCGGTGTATCCGCACCAAACAACCGTTACCACGAGCGAATTACACAGTTAAAACCAGTTCGTTTTAAAAATGTTGTTCTAGCGCGAATGGAGGGTTCGCTGCGTTGTTTATTTCCCTGAAATATACCCCAGAATGGTCGGTGACCCTAAAAACCCTTCCCAAACAACCGACCCCCGCCCCGTCCCCCCCGTCCCCACACACACCCAGTACAAGGCAAAGGGCCCTATCTGTTGATGCTGAGGGGGGCCCAGGGAAAGGTGGCTCCATATGCTGGGGTCCTGGGGCCCGCTCCCCCAGCGTATGGAGGACAGCAGGGGGACAGGGGGCCGCAGAGGCGGCATTGTGACATGGGGACAGGAGCCGGGCTGGGCCCAGCAGGAGAGAGGGGACGCCTTTTCTAAAGAACCACTGACTGGGGCTGTTTCTCACAACCTGCTCTCTCTCACTCTCTCATTCTTGCTCTCTCTCTCTCTCTCCCCTCTCTCTCTGTCTCTTTTCTCTCTCTCTGCCCCCTCTCTTTTTCTTTTTATCTTGCTCTCTCACTCTGTTTCTGTCTCTCTCCTGCTTTCTCTCTCTCGCTGTATTTCCCTCTCTCTCTCACACTCTCTCCCACATCCCACAATTTCCTCCTTTCTACTTCATTCTGACAGATTGATACACTCATTGAAATTAGTTTTTTTTGTGTGTTCATTCTCCGTGAATTGACTCCCTGAGTATTTTTCTTCTTTTTTCAAATTTTTTTTTAATGAAATCGCTCCCCACCTCCTTTTTTTTTATTTTTTATTGGCCAAATCAAATTGAACCTTGCTTCCCGTTTCTCAAGGAGCTCGTCCAGATCAAAGCGGCGCCGCTCGGAAGAATGTAAAACTACGAGGGCCGCCTCCTTTTGAGGGAACTAGACAAATCTCCGCAGCTTTGTGGCCACAATGGCCTGGATCTGAATCCCTCCTCGTTGTTAATCACGCTCCTGAAAAGCGGCCCCGTGATTAAATGTTGTCTTTGTGACGACGCGCATGTATTCCGTGCAGCTGAGGGAATAAATTTCCTCTTTTTTTTTCTTCTTCTTGTTTTTGACATCAAAGTTGCTTTGGAATGCGGGAATTGTGGGTCACCAGGTCGGGTCTGCAGCAGGGCCCTCTCCACCCTGAGCGCGCTGTTTGTGAGTTAGGAGGCCGTTGTAAAGTGATTCTATCCTCTGTGCGCTGTAAAGCTAAACTTGAAGGTGCAGCTCAAATGTTGTGAACTGTAGGCTTTTTCTTCCTGGAATGAGCCAGTGGTTATTTCCGGGGATATTTAAAAGGGTTTTTTGTTTATTTATTGAAGGATGTGCTTAATTCTCATTTCTGAAAAACGTAACCTTGGATTGGTATTGTTGTTGATGAGGATTATCTGTACCGTATAAGAAACTGCACAAACAGAAAGCAATGTACTGAATCCAACTTGTGCATAGATGCGACTCAGAAACATTGTGTGCAAATGCTGAGGAATTATTTAAACTAGTGCAAATATGTCAGGATGGAGCATAAGCAAAAACATATTTTTGGTAGCAGATGCATGTGTAACTTCTCAGAGGGAATGATATCTATGACAACAATTCAGTAAAATCACTTTTCCATCCACTTTTTATATGACATGTAAGTCTCTCTGGATAAATGCTGGTCACTTAATGAAATAAGTCTAATTAAATTACTGCTTGATAAATGCTGATAATCTGCTGAATTCAGTTTGGATTCCCACCTGTGAGCTGGAGTTCCATACTTTTATCTACAAGCTCAGGCCCATGACCTTATATTGATAACAGCAGTGGTAATGGCAACTAAACTTCTCCTTTGCCTGGTTGTTGTCACTGTTGCGTTTGTTTGTTGCTATTATTATTAGATATAACACTGATATTACAGTATTCACCCCATCCTTCATTGTGTACTCTATTGTTCCAATTTCAATGTCTTATTGATGTTTAGATTATGGTGTTTTATCTTGTGTTGTAGTGTCTAGTTCCCCCTTGGTGTCATGCACTTTGTATTGCAAAACAAAATAAATATTTTTAAAAGTAAATATGTATAACTTTATATCAACTAAAATCTTTTTCCTATAACTAATTATGGTTTGCATGCAACAGGTATGTTTTTTTTTTTTTTTTTTTTTGCCTGTGCTATACCTCATGAAATTTCAAACACCAAGTTGTGCAACCTGTTAATAGGAGACAAAAGTATTATGAGTTGGGCAGTTATGCTTACACTTACTTTTTCTCTCCTGAATGAAACTGGGTGAAACTGTGGTGCTTTTTGTCACTCTGCTGTCCCCTACTGGTGTATAAGAGAATTACAACTATAAGCAACATTACAGTGAAAGTAGGCTGCTGTTCTATCCTCTCTTTATGATTTTGTTTCCAAATAGTGTTTGGAATTGGCAAGTATGGCTGCCAGAATTGATTCAATCCACTAATTGTTTTCAGTTTAATTTGAAGATTTACTTTGATAAAATGAAAAGCCTCTTACTGCTTTCTCCTACTGGCTGTATCGACTTGAAGCGGCAGTGTAGCGCAGTGGTGAGGGAAGTGGACTTGTCAGCTAAAGGTTGAGGGTTTGTTTCCTAGCTGGGCTGTTGCCATTGTGCCTCTGTGCACGGTGCTTAACCTGAATTGCTTCATTTAAAATGTCAGCATGTATAAATTGATTAAATGCAAAAATGTCATTTGCAAGTCGTTCTATATTAGAGCCTGTGCTAAATAGCAAAAAAGAAAGTCAAACCTGCAAAAACTGCTGATTCAAGGCTCACCAAATGAGACGCTGCATTTGATTGTACTTAACTTTTAAGTTCCTATTATGTTTTGAGACACAAAAAAAAAAACATATTGGAAAAAGCTGTTTGAAATTTTCTTTGAAGATTCGGTTTAACTTGCAAGGTAAATATTTTTTTTGTGCTACAGCTCTCTCCCCTTTTGTGACTTGACTGCATGTTGTCTAGAAGGTGGTAGGCGGCTGTCCTGCAGGGGATGGGATGGGATCCCTCTAAGTCAGGGGTCTGCAACCCTGGTCCCAGAGAGCCACAGGCTCTGCTGGTTTTCCTTGTTACTCTGCACTTAATTAATCAATTAGAGCAGTTGATTATGAACTAACTTATTCATTTCACCTGGTTATTTGGGACTGAACTTGGCGGTGATTTTAAGGTGAAAACAAAAACCAACAGAACTTGTGGTTGTCCAGGACCAGGGTTGTAGACCCCTGCTCTATACTTTTGAAAGGAGGGGAAAGGCCTTTTTCTGCCCTATACTGCCCCCTTTTGGTGGAGAGTATACTGGCGCATTACTTTTTACAAGTCAGTCATTAAAAGGCCGATTAGTTTTAATGCTCAATCTGGTTCATGGTCTGTTTAGCTACTGCTGACTGTATTGATGCAGTTACTTTAATGATTATGTGTTAAGATTTGGGTGGTTTCTACAAGTGATAAATTCTGTTTATTTCAGAAGAAAATATTATTTGAATAATAATTATTAATTTTACAACCAAGCATAATCCAGTTTGCAGCAGCTTCTGACTGTCACATTTTTGGGCTTACTGATTACAGACTAGAATGACATTTAAAGGTTTTTGGAGGAAAATTTAAAATCATTTTCTTCCAAAGTTTCCGGTAAATTTTCATTTGATTTCATTCTTATCTAAAGGACTTTTTCTCACAATTTAAAGTAACACACAAGACACATCTAAGACTGTTTATTTAACTAGACTCCTCTGAGTACTGAACAAAACATGAACAAATTTTATTTTAAAAGTTTAAGATGTGTCTCTCTGGATTGATTGTCCTCCACCCTCACTGAAAGAAAGGTTAAAACCATATTGACCTTTAAACTTTTGGAGTTTCTCAGTTTTTAAATTGTATTGGAACTCTTATTGGTTCATCAAGGAACCACTGAGTTGTGCAAAAAAAAAAAATCCTTTTACAAAGTCATTGAATAAAAGTTTTAATTTAAATGATAAAACTGTGAGGGATCCCCCACAATGTCAAGCTGAGGAAATCCTAAAATTTCAAATGACCCTAACCTCTCCTCACTCTCCCAGCAGCCTGTCTGTTTCCCTGCTCTTCCTGTGGTCTCTCCATAGCTGTTCCTTTCTCCACACGCTCACTAATGGCTTCCCTACCCCCCCCGGCGGCAATTATCTTCAGCGGGCGTTCCAGCCGATTCTTAATGGCCGTCTTCTCCGTGCCAACGCCGGATGAGCATGGCTCCTGAAGAATTAATTTGGAGTTTGAAGATGCAATTACACCAGCTGCACCCACATGCATGTGTATGCATACTGATCCCCCCCGGGCAGTACAACACAACGCTGCCTGGGGTAATCACATTACTGCTGTGTTACATCACATTAGCCTGGCCCAATTATGAGCTGCCTTCTTTCCAGTGCTGGAAGTGATACTTTTTTTTTTTTACCATAGATATTCAGCCCTAGTGCTTGTACATAGATGACATTTTAACAGACGGACAGGATGTAACATTATGATGGATGATGTGCCCTAGGAGTGCTTTATGACAGTTGAGGCTCTCTGATGACATGTGGCTACTCACCCCAATATAGGCCTCCCAGAAAGGCCAGAGTGTTGTAAGGTGGGTGTCATTGGCCACTGTTTTTCTGATCCCCTGTCTGTGGTGGATGTCACCGGAGTTAATCACAAACGTGATGCGGTTAGCCTGTGAAAAGAAATGTTTCCTTATATCTATGATCCTCTTTCCCCCACCAAGGTAAAAAAAAATGGACATATATTGTATGCTGGGTAACTTCAGCTGAAGTTCTTAGGCTTACAGCACTGTTTGCCATGGACTCTAGTGACACAATAGAATAGAGTAGATTAGAACAGAATCAAAAAATAGTTTCTATCCTATTCTACTCTACACCCCAACCCAAGATACCTTAATCAAAATGCATGGCCTGTATGGAGGTACGGGGACTCTCTCCACAGTCCAGAGTTGTTATGGTTACATATTGCAATGCAATTCACCAATGAAAAGCACTAATGAAGGTCTAATGTCCAATGACATTTGTCTCCGGTGCTGTTTGGAGTTTTTTTTTTTTCAGTGCATGTTAATTGGGCTTTTTGTCACTCAGGTGTACAAGTGTGTGTGCGCTTCAATTTCAACAAATGACAATGTGGCAAATCTCATTAGCACCTTCTTAATGAATTTTCATTGACTACAGAAGAGGAGAAGTACACATAAACATCTCTGTAGGAAAAGCAGTCACTCCTTGTCAGTTTAAATTTATTAATAGGAAAGATGGAGAGGGTGAAAGAAAAACAGGATGTGCTTCAACCAGTGCTGTAAAGTCACCATTGAACCGAACAACCGATAAAGAACGAAGTGTGAGAAAATAACAACATGAGCTAATTAGCATTTCCATTTATCTGCAAAGGTGTTAAAAGAAACCATGTTGCTTGCTTGACGGAGACGTGATTGTGATTTAACTAACCTCCCCAGAGACAGATGCCACTGAACAGAACTAGTTTCAAACAGCAGCATGAATCACCCATCTCTAACCATAAGCAAATCCGCAAACAGAAAAAGTCCTTTATTTCCGTAAAAATATGTTTGTTTCACACAACATTTTTTAGATGCGACTATTCATGCAAAACAAACACCAGCCAAAAAAAAACAAAAAAAAAACTTCCGTGGGCTTATTTTTTTTCTCTACTTCATAAAATATGATTTAAACCCCTGCAAAATATTATTGAGGAGCATATAAACTTTTTCTATATTTTGTGGCCTAATTACTCTACCAAGCTCAGCGCCATGGAAACGGAATCATAAACAATGGCCACCAGTGACTCTCACTCTCATATGTCCTCCATTTTTACTGCCCAATATTTTCTAGCCGTGAAAAAAAACCAGACCTATAAAGAGTTATCTAAAGTTATTGTGCGGTTGTTCTCTGCAAATATAGGCAATATCTTTTCAAAGATATTTTACGATTAAATAAAAAGACAATGTTTGTTCTTTATTGTGCCAAGGAAATTCTTTAGCATGCCTCTGTGGGTATCGTACATTATGCTGGCACCAGCTTTTTAAGGAGTCATTTCCATTTCGCTGTTGATTAAGATTATGATGCATTAAATCCTGGCCCATTGTTGTCGCGTGGATACGATCCAATGATAAATTACGTTAATGACATTTAGCGGACGCTCTCATCCAAAGAAATTTACATGATTCAGCATTTTTTCTTTTTTTCACACAATATCAATTTACACAGCCCGATACATACTGAAGCAATTCATGTTAAGTACCTTGTTCAAGGGCACAACGGCAGCATTCCTGCCGAGGAACGTACGCAATTCCCGACCCGTTGCGGTTACGCTGCTGCCCAAATAAACTGCACGATGTGTGAAACGCATTAAATGGCTGCGCAGTGAACCGAGTGGATGTTGTTTCATTCTGTCTCTAATAATTTTGTAGATAACATTAGTCGATTGACACTTCCCTTTAACTGTCATACTGTTGCCCGTCCATTTGCGTTTAAAGCCTTGATTAATTCCACGGTGGCTGCACATCTGTGCGGTTATTTATTCATTTCTGTGACTGAAGTGTGCACAGTGGTGCCTTAAGGCTAAGGACAGAAACAGCAGTCACTTGTGCCTCAAGTTGCTTGGCCAGGATTTTTTTTATGGCCCAGCGCCATGAATGAAAACTTCAATTGAGTTCTCTTATGCCTTTTCCCAGCGTTACCTAAATCAGCTGCTACAAATATATCATGTGGCCACCAGAGGGAGACATTGTTTAGCAAAGAAATAGGCAGTGACGTATGAACTCGCAGATTAATCAGATGACTGCCAAAATTACATTGGCTACATCTACATGCACACTAATAATTTGATCTTAATTAGATTAAGGCACTACTCCGACTATGGATGTTCTCATGTAAACACCTTAATATGATAATAAGGGTAAGGTCAAAATCGGAGCAAACATTAACTCGTTTAAGATTCCTAGAGTTTTGCTCTTTCCATTTATTGGTGCATGTGAATTTCTTAGCTGGATTTCTTTAGGCTTTTTTTATATTGCGCTTGTGAACAGGATGTTGTGTTTACATTTAAAACTCAAACCAGGATGGCGAACAGCAACATGTAGAGCAGTGTGAGGAGTGGAGGTGCAATTATTAACAAAAGCGATCATTTTTGGACAGATGAAGAAAATCTCCATGTTTAATCAAATCACAATTGTGGGTTATTACAGAGCTTCAATCAATTATAGAAGAATCCACATAAACCCGGGTTTTAGAAAAACAAGATCAGTAAACCTGTATGGCTGGACTTGCACACTCATGGGCGACAATGTGTAACTTACCTCAGTACTCAGTCACAGACATTCGGTTGTAGGCTGGCCGTGTGCGGTCAGCCAAAAATTGTGCTATTCCAAACAATGTAAATGCTAATTGCTTAAACAGATTACTCCCTATTTTCAGAGTATTATTGTGCTTGTAAACATAACAACTGTAACTTTTGTGAAAATTGATGGCATAAGCATATGAAAAATGCTTTTCCAAGTAAGGTAAGAAAAGTTTCCATGTATGTATCAGCAGACTGCTATTCTGTTGAAAAACTATTAAAAGTTTATTTCTGTATGAATGGTGTTTTGATCATGGTTGCTCGTCCTGTTCTGGTGTCTTCTGATTACTTGGGCATAATCTTTTTTTTTTAGGAAAGTATGTATATTATTTAAACACTTCTCATTAGTTAATACTGAAGTAGAGTGAAAGAAAAAGACAACATGCAATCTGATCATCATGTTGCTGGTGATCAAGCAATGTCCTGTTTTGACTTTGTGATCGTAATTATCCCTTTGGCCACCTGTAGGAAACATGTAATCTGTCATATGGATGTAAGCCCAATGTTCCGTAACTCCACAGTCATTGAATATCCCATGGCACTTTCTAATAAGGGTCCTCCCTCGTACCCTGGCCGAATTCCCATCCTGCCTCTGTAAGAGATGCCATCTAATCTCGCCCTTAACAATGCCTCCCTCTCCATCTCTGCTGGTGAGTAGTGAGCACTCCGATGCAAAATGGCTCCCGCACGTCACCCCTGGTGGGTACTACACAGAGGTAATGGCTGAGTTAGTTAATTTTATCCCCCCTTTCACTCTGAGGTGATCTGGCATCCCGACATAGCTCAGGAGGTAAGACCGATTGTCTGGCAGTCAGATTCTGGTTCAAAACCCCCCCTGGCGATGTCGAGTGTCCTTGAGCAGACACCTAACCCCTAACACCCTAACCCCTACTGCTCTGGGAATGAGAGGCATCAATTGTAAAGCGCTTTGGATAAAAGCGCTATATAAATGCAGTCCATTTACCATTTACCATCCCGATACAAAAGACACAGTATATTACTGAGATCCATTATAATCTCTGGTTTATCAGTTAATGCTTATGAACTAAGGGCCACAATGGACCTTGGGCTCCACATTCACAACCAACACACTACTACACAGGCACTATGGTACCATCCATACTCTCCAGGTCTCCTTTGTAAAGTTTAACATTTTTGATATGTTAAAATGGCTCACAATGGTTTCTTCCAAAAAGATGGTTTTAGGTTGCCAAGAGAGGAGTCTTTGGCCCTGTTTATGTACACCTGGTTGTCTCATGTGACTTGCATTTAGATCGTATCCGGCTAGGATTTTTAAGCACATTGCATTTACACTCAGTAGTCAGGTGCATCTCCGGTTAGCCACGTTTAAGTCTGAACGCTATTTTTGTGCGTAAAAAAAGCGAAACCCGGACAACCCGCTTCCTGTTTTTGTTCCGCCTCTCAGTTGCGATTGTGAAGCTGCGTGTGCTCCGCTTTGTGGGACGGCTACGTCGCGTGCCGTTATATTTGGGGGGGGGGGGGGCCTTTTGGTTGCCGTATGCGTCTTGGTGAGACGGATGTATTTACACTGGTGTAACATATGTTCGGAATGCATCTCAGACCACCCCCAGAAGCGGTTTGGGCGATCGGATCTGGATCTGTTCCTGATGCATGTCTTTTATGTAACTGCGTGAATGCAAGCTGTTGCCGGTTGCTGTGAGTTATTTTCTCCAAACCAAGTGGCTCCAGGCAGTTTTTGAGTCGCTATGTGTAATTTGTGAGAACAAAAAAAAGGTATATAAAGTATAGTAGGTAGTGGGCGAAAGAGAAAATTTGTCAAATGAAAATAATCTTCGGACTTCCCCCTTTCTCCCTCGTTCTCGCTCTCCTTCAGCTTCAGAGGGCCTTGTGTCGTTCGTTCTTTAATTTCCAACTTATAAAGGAGAATCTTAAGCCATGAAAGTGACAGGAGGAGGTCAGAGTAACTTCAAATAAATGTGTGTGTGTGTGTTTGTCTGCGTGTGTGTGTGTGTTTATGTTTGCATGTGTGCATGTGTGTGTGTGCGCGTGTGTGCCTGTGTGTGTGTGTCACACAGGCACAGGCAACCATTTCACAGATGTGAGTCAGGCCGTCAGTATGTCTTTTAAGTGTAACCTTCACACAAATCCCACCGGTGACTGAATACTTGCTTGAGCAGGCCTGAGTTGTCTGCTGTACTGAAACTTTCCTGTCGTCTGTTTGTCTGTCTCTCCGTCTGTCTGTCTGCCTGTCTGTCTGTCTGCTCCTCATCTAACACACCTCCCTGCAGTAGATATCATATAGCACTCTGTTTGCGTGATTAAAAATATTGATCACAAAGTATAAAGTTGTGAAAAAGAGCAAATGCGTCAGCCTTAGAAAGAAAATAGCAAAAACAGAAAGACTGTAATACTATTGTATAAGTAAACAAAAGCACCAAACTTTGTGTAGCCTCGATAGGGCTGTTTGGATGAAGCGGGGAACAAGATATGTGGATCTCTAGACACACATAGGCCCACATGCGTTCACACACACACACACACACACACACACACGCAATCACCCAAAGGAGGCTAAACAGGTTGTGGCTTTAAAATCCTACAATACAATGTATTTGAATGAACAAATCGAAGCAGCGATTGAATGAACAGACTTAATTATTGTAATTTGCAGGGATTTGCAACACGGTAAGAGTGAATGCCCTTTATCAAAGAGGGGGTCTCTGGATGAATCGGGCAGTAGATGAGACTCCATCAGCTGAGGAGTACGCCAAAGTAAATTTGATTATCTCCTCATTGCTGCAGTGTAAAGGCTTTCATTTTCTGAGAATAATGAACAAAATCGCAGCGCTTGGCTTCAGTCACCTTGGCCAACCCGTCTTCGGTTTTTGGACTCCTCTTGACTTGAGAGAAAAACCAGGCGATAATTCAACGCACGCAGCCTGCTGCATATTTCATCAGACAACCTGGGTTCAGTGGAAGTACGGCAGGGTCAGAATCAGAGGGAGAATTTTAAGGGAAGAGAAAGCACACGCTCTACTAGTGTACACGGACGAGAGGCAATGCGAGCAGAGCACATCCCCACTGAGCAGAAGCCAGAATATAGACATCCGGGGGGGGGTGAAAATCTTAGGCTGAGAGACGTTTAGGCATAAACGGAATAGGCAAACGCCAACTTAGCTGAGGTTTTACCCGGGATATAGCCTGGCTACCACCTAGTCATCTAGAAAACGTTCACTTTTCAAACGAATGTATTCGGGTTTTCACCAGAAGGCCTAGACAGTGTTTATCACCGACTTTACATCGACTTTTCCCCACAAAAATGTTCACTGGCTTGTGCTGTGGGTCATAAGAGTAGATAAAAAAAACTCCAGGAACAAACACATGAGCTTGCAAAACAGTGAGCCGTTTTAAAAAATTATTTATTTATTTATTTATTTATTTAACCGACGCCACGGGCTCTCTTCTGTCCGGAAAGAACCACTGGAGTCATCAGAGCGACCCCCCTGTGCTCCTGACGAGCCCTGACCGGCCGCTTCAATCTTTTACCAAACGACGAGCCTGACGCTGCTCTCTCTCCTCAGCGCGCGCTCACAGCCGACACGAAACGGAACTTTGACTGCCGCTTGAGCGCTCCCTGTGTTTGTTTCTCTCTCTCGAATGTTTCAGACAAAACGCACGTCATGCCTCACAGACAGGTATTTGGTGGGGGGAAGGGAGAAAGAGATTAATTGTGTGTGAAAAGCTGAAACAACAGAACATTATTTAGCGAGGCGCTTATTCATGGTGACGGAGTGACAAGATTCATACACTCCATAATTCCGCGTGTCCCAACAGCTGTTTCCAGATGATGGGGGCGGGGCTAGACGTCAGCGAGTGAAACCGCGTTCCCATCCTCACTGCAAACCCTCCCTCCCTCCTGCTGAGGTCCCACGCAAATGTGCTCCAGTGTTCAAGGTTACTGCCTTGAGCAAAAGGCTAGCTAGATCAATCGTAAATTAATCAAATGACTCACTGTCAAGCGATGCCGTGATTCACCAGATTCAGCTTTTATCTAATGAACTGGGCCAGCTGAGTCAGAAGAAAATTAAAGCCTGCAGTGGCGCTGGGCTTGATGACGCAGCCAGCCCTGTAGATCTGACCGTGGCTTTTCCCAGCAGCCTCTGCTCTCCATCCTGACTCGTGAGCGAGGCAGTAGCCCTCGGGGCGATATATCTTATGTCAAGTTAATATTGATCATTGTAATTCCTTAGCCGTGACAGACGGTATTGATAAAGACGTAATGCGTGATCAAAGGGAGCCTTGGGAAAGGAGGCGGCTTTTATGTAAGCGAGCGAGCAATCAGTCAACCGCAGGAAACCTTCATTTCGATAAATGAAGAAGAAGAGGGCGGAAAAAAAAACCAAAACGGGCTAAGCGCGCGGAGCTGCAATTAGCAAATTAAGCCTTTTTCCATTTTTGCTGAGTAACGGCACGTCGCCGTTCATTGTTCCGCCTGTGAAGACTTTAAAAAAAAAAAAAAACAGCGACACACTCAAATTTTCTTTTTTCGAAAAGTCTTTCGTTTTCATCTTGATGACTCCATCAGCCGGCGCAGACGTTTTGATTGGGAATTAATTTATGGCAGCGTGGGAGACGAGAAGGCCCTCGGTGGGCTCATTTCCTAATTGACTCGGTGCGCTTTCTGCCAAAAAAAAAACTCCCTCCAAATAAATTGCTTTCTATAAAACGGAATGGCCTGTAAATCCTGTCCACTCCTCCGTTCCTCCGAGCTCTGGCACTCGGGCGAGACGCGCGACCGTGCTCTCAGAAAAGCTTCCCGATGCCGAGTTTGGAGTTCATTTCTCCCGTCTGTCAGAGGAATTAGATTACGCGTCGGGAATAACTTCGTTTTCGTGCACTTACGCGAACCGTTTCAGAATGAAGAACGGAATTTAACCGGCATCTCTTGTCTCATCGCGTCTTCTGCCTTTCTCCCTCTGCAGCTTTTGACCTTGTTGCTTAAAACTTTTATTACGACCTCGGTATTACATGCCATATATGGTATGCAGGACGTACTTGCAATGAAATCTGATGTTATTTCTACATGGTGGAAAACAACATGTATAGAATACCCTTCATAACCACATGGAAATTGTGGAGTAGAGCCAAATCAAGAAGAAATATTTATCCTAAACATTATGGCGGGCATTGTATGTATGTGTGTGTGTGTGTGTTGAAAACATGAACCATAGTATGCTGCTGCAGAGGTTGTTAGATGGCCTTAAGATTTGCTGGGTTTAGACGGAATGTGAAGAGCAAGGTTGGGGAGGTTGGTGCCTGTCACTGGGGGGATTAGTCTGTGTGTGTGTGTGTGTGTGTGTGTGTGTGTGTGTGTGTGGGTGGGGGGGGGGGGCTGTTCCTGAAACTGAGTAGAAAGACCCTGCGCTACAGTTTACCCCTCTGCCGGAGCACAGGAGAGAAATCCCTGGCTGGCGTTGGTTGGTACAGGACACTTAATCGATCGATTAAAGCGGTCGATTACACAGTTAACTCACCCCACCTGGTTTTCTTGGGTCTGAATTGGTCACCGATATTAGGGCAAGAAAACAAAAGCCAGCAGGCCCTGCGGCCCGCCAGGACCAGGAATGATGATCTCTGGCCTAGGCTGACTGGACACCCTCTTTTTGGGGACCAAAAATATTAGTCCGGCCAGGTTTTGTTAATTCCTAAATATGTCCAGAATTTAGGTTTGCCTGTTCCAAAAACGGCATATAAATAAAGCAATATGTTCATAACTCCGGCTTACCCCCGTCCTCTTTTTCGAAACCCAAAATATGGTCACCCTATTTGAGCACGCCATTAGCCACACTGTGACCAGATGGCCTCTGTTTGCTGGTCTTGTTGACCGTACTGACAGGAGCACGGGGAGTACAAACCTCTGGGCAAACAGCAGACGACCGCATCTCATTCTCTCTCTCTCTCTCCCTCCCTCCCTCTCTCTCTTTATCTCTCTCCCTCTGTTTCCGTCTCTCATTCTCTATCTCTCTTTCTGTCTCTCTATCTCTCTCACTTGCTCTCTTTCCCTCTCTCTCTCTCCATCTCTCTCTCTTTTTTCTCTCTCTCTCAGACCGGGAAGCCCTCAGTCGTTCGCCTGGCCACTCCACTGGATGAGAGGAGAGATGAGAGCACATTCCACTGACGTTTCGGGGAGGGGAGGGGGGCTGGGGGGTGCGGTGGGGTTGGGGGTGGGGTAGTGTATGGGTGGATGGCAGAACCAGGTGTGAGCACGGGGGGGGGGAGGGGCCTCCTGTTTAGACTTGACACCGCGGAGCTGGACAACATCTGGGCCCCCGCCAGCCGGTCCCCAGACGGCCTGTTTACCCCCGTGTTCGCGTCGGGATGATTTAGCGGTTTTCGCGGGGTGCGAGGAACGCCCCCCCCCCCTGGCTGCAGACGCGGCTGCATTTTCCTCCCGTGAACCTCTCGCAGGCTCCCCCTCAGTCAGACAGGCACGCGGGCCGAACTGTGCGTGCTCGAGACCGAAAATTACAGTACGGCAGACAGGGACCGCGGGAGAACGGAGCTCCTAAGGGCACTAAAGAGACGCGTGAAGCACAGCCGCTGTTAATATTGCGTTGTTTCCTATTATTCATTTTCTACGAGACCTCCACAAAAACAAGTGCTTCTAAAGTAAGCTTTGTGCGTTCGTGCTTTTGTGTTATTTAAGCCGTGAATATTGTTTTATTTCCAGGCTTAGCAAATGTTCACTTTTTAGGATCGCAAAAAATGTGTAGTGCCAATTTCTTTTAAGGCTCAATGGCGTTTTGTGTGATGAAAAGTATTCTGCTAGTCGGAGACACCTGCTAAATATCAACCATGCTGTCTCAAAGAAGCTTCCACAAGAAAGCATAAGGCAACAGAAGTCAGTGATATAGAGAGGTGCGCTCTGTAATATGGGTTCCCAATAACTATGTTTGGCCCGTGGGATTTCTTACACTACACCACCAACGCTAATTTGGCTCATCAGATTCCACTGATTAGCAGCTCAAGGAGATCTCTCGCTGTTGAACGAGGCATGGCTTTGTTAGGGTTGGAGTGAAACGCTACAGGACGGTAGATCTCCCGAAACAGGGTTGGGCAGCTCTGCTCTAGCTGTTGAACGAGGTGCGATTTGTTTAGGGTTAGAGTGAGAACCTACTGGACGGTAGATCTTTAGAAGCAGGGTTTGGGCAGCTCTGCTCTAGCTGTTGAACGAGGTGTGATTTGTTTAGGGTTAGAGTGAGAACCTACTGGACGGTAGATCTTTAGAAGCAGGGTTTGGGCAGCCCTGCTCTAGGAGATATGGGAAATGATGTGGAAAGACCCAAGGCATTTTGTGGAGAGCAGCACAAAAGCAGAGTGGTGATGGAGAGACAGATGCCCATGCCACGCCATGCTTTGCGGGCTGGCAGGTAGGCACACCCTGCCAGTGGCCTGTATGTGCAGTACAGACAGAGATGACAGGCTGTCCACAGAGCCATTGTCCTCCTGAGCTGAGTGGTGATGGAGTGATAGAGTGTGTCTTCAGCGCAACAAAAGAGAGGCAGAAGGAACGGATGATAAAGTCTGAGTGGCTACTGTGGCGTGTGTGTGTGTGCGTGTGCGTGCGTGTGAGAGAGTGTGTGTATGAGAGAGAGAGAGAGTGTATGTGAGAGAGAGAGAGTGTGTGTATGTGAGAGAGAGAGAGAGAGAGTGTGTGTATGAGAGAGAGAGAGAGAGTGTGTGTATGTGAGAGAGAGAGAGAGAGTGAGAGAGAGAGAGAGTGTATGTGAGAGAGAGAGAGAGAGAGTGCGTGTCCATGAGAGAGAGAGAGTGTGTGTGTGAGAGAGAGGGTGTGTGTCTATGAGAGAGAGAGAGAGTGTGTGTGTGAGAGAGAGGGTGTGTGTCTATGAGAGAGAGAGAGAGTGTGTGTGTGAGAGAGAGGGTGTGTGTGTCTGTATTACCTTGGTGCTGGAGGCCCCTTTATAATCAAATGTGAGCTGATTCATTCCTACATATACTTATTTTGAACACTAAAACCAAAATAATCGTATTGTTGATCTCACCTTATTGTTAATAGGCTTATGATTTGATGTTTAGCTGTTATTTTTTAAAATTATTTTGTTGATTATGCAATGCAGGCTAAATGATGATGACTTGAGCTAAACAGTTCTTCGATTTAGAATAATTGTTCAATCTACAAACTGACTGAAATGTGTACAAACAATTAATCCTACCTGGACTAATTAGACTTTTTTAATATGCGCTGGTCACGAAAGACTGCACAAGCCAGCAGGACTCATTATACGTTTCTATCTGTGTTCATAACTCCAATAGCTCTTTATCCCTCCTCTTGGGCCCAACTGATGATAACCTGAAGTCGTATCTGAAGAATTTGTGCCTGAAATAATTGCATGCTCGTAGAGCAGAACACTAAAGCAATCACAGACAAGGGCAAAGGTGTCGTCAAATTTACTCTCGTCTACAGGTACGGTACTAGTGAAGTGAGTCAACTAACGCTTGACACCATGACTTAACACTCAGGAAATATTATTAAATTGGCCAGCTCTTAACATAAAGTACTGTACCATACAATGCCAAGCCCCATAAAATTTCAATGAAAATTCTAATTTTACAATTACTGTGGCAATATACAGTAGCAGAACTTCTCTTGAAGCTGCCAAGCTGCTAGTTCATTGCTAACATTCGTTACTAGGGCTTCAGATTTATTTGCCACCTTAAGATGTGATACTGGGGTCCTTTGTATTCTAAAGTGCCGGTATATTATGTTGCTTTCATGACATTTGTCAAACTAAGACTGTCAAAAACGAAATATGGCTAACCTCCAAATTACACAGTTGCAGTACTAACATGCAAGTGTGCGATTGTGTAAACCTCAAAGAGGTATACAGACATTTTTATGAACACAAAATCCTCCTAAAGCTACACACATGCCTGTAGGGAACGTGCTTTTGTTTCCCTGATAGTTCAAGAGTAATTGCAGCTGTTTTTACACATTATGAACTGAATGACAACAAAAAAAGAAGACTTCAAACACCTGCAGGTCTTTTCAGCCGATGCAGCTGCCTGTTGGAGCCTGTTTACTGACTTTAATGTGTTGAAATGTCTGTGGGGATGAAAAACGGCTGAATTGTTTTGGATGGATTTCTCATGTTTTAAGAGTGGTTGACAAGAAGGTAACCCTGATGCAAGGGTGGAGTCTGACTTATTTGGGGGGGGGGGGGGGGGATGGGGGAGGCAGGGCAGGAGGGGGGTTCCAGATTACTAACCCAATCTGGGGATGGCGATGGGGATGAAGATGGGGGGGAGGGGACTTTGAACATAGAGGGTTGAAACTGTGAAATCGCGGACCAGAGGAGAGGGGGCAGGGATTTGGGATTGTGGACCCTGAGGGGGCGAGGTTAAGATCAAAGTTATGATTGAGATCAAGGAAGGGGGGTGTTCTGATTGTGACCCTAGACCAAGATTGTGAGGGGGGGGTTCTGATTGTGACCCTAGACCAAGATTGTGTGGGGGGGAGGGTTCTGATTGTGACCCTAGACCAAGATTGTGGGGGGGGGGGGTATTTGCAACCACGGATCTGGGGTTTTAAAGGATGGGCGGGTTGTGATTACACTCCCACCTTAATCTCCGCCTATGACCTGATGTAGAAACAGCCTTAATGAAAGCCGAAATTTACATAACACGAACTTCCGCACAACGTGAACGTGATTCCTTGCCTGTGCATCTTTTGCAGAACTCTCTATTGGGTTTTTCTACCGACTAAACATTTAAGAGAAGCTCATTCTTCCCCACACAGTTACGTTGTAAATGGGTCTGAACCAGCCTTGGAAAAACCACATCAGGAGAGTTTTTTTTTTTGTGAAATTAGGTTGATTACAATGGCTCCAGCCAGCCGGTCTGTGGGGTGCACTGTGATCCTCTGAGGGGAGGGGATGGGGGGGGGGGATTGGGGATAAAGGCAGGAGCGAGGGATTTGGGAGGGATGAGCGGGTGCGTAAAGCTCCAGTAAAAACGAATAGGCTAATTAGGTGGGCATGACCTTGTGTCTAACTTAAGGCATCGAGTCTCGAAAACTGGGCACGCACCATTGTCTCCGTGGAAACCTCCTAATGAGAGTGATGTGCTGTAGCAGAGACGGAACACTCCCTCACTACCTGTGCAGCAGCGAGACACCACAGCTGTGGTCATGGTCAGACTGGCCGTCCGGCAATTCTGGTAGATGCTGGGTGGACCGGTCCAGCCCACTGTTGGGTGCAATAGCAACTTTACCTCTGAGGTTCATGATCATACACCCCTCAGCCCAGTCTGCGATCACAATCTCCCAATCATCAGCTGTGCACATTTAAAATTGTGCATTATTTAAAATTGTGGATGCATGCAAACGTCTTCGTGTTCTCCACTCGGACGGTTGGAAGGATACGAATGGCAGAGCAATGCACAGATTTTGTAATGCAATCGATCTTGAAGTGCATGCTTTGTTACGTGTAGGCTGCTTAGTGATTAAAATGGATTTTTCCACACATTCATTCATTCATTCATTCATTCATTCATTCATTCACTCACTCACGTGTGCTCGCATGCAGGCACAAATGCACACAAGCACACGCACACACACACACTTTACTCAGGTTGCATAGCTACAATGATCTCTGTTCAAATGTTCAAAAAAACAAAATGCATACAGTTACATTATTTATTTATTTATTTTTTTTGGGGGGGGGGTGGTTTGGCTGGTGAAATGCTGAGTGGCTACTGACTTTGGAAAACCACTAGCCACAATGGCTGGTAAGCCAAAAAGTTCATATCAAGCCCTGCTTAAAACATTGTAATTGGTTAACCAGACACTATGGTGGAACAGATGACTAATCAAAATAAATAAATAAATAAATAAATAAAAGTCCAGCATACTGCTTTCAGTTAATACTTCTGTACTCAAATGTATAAATGGTGGTGTGGGTATATCATCAAAACTTATCAGAGGAAACTAATGACTACAGTGTAATAAGAATGTAGTGATTCTTGTTTGAACCCTAACTTTCCAGAATGAAAAGAAAACTGACTGCATTAATGCTGATTCATACCAACAAGCAAAGGCGATTGCCCACTGCCTGTTTACTAGGGGAAATAACAGGTGCATTCATCAGGTGGGCTAAGCATGACTAATTACAGACTGCTTTGTGTCTCCTTTGAACTGTTCAGACACTGCTCACTCAGTGGTCTGCTGCAGTTGTTTATCTGAGAAAGAGAGGTAGGGCTAGAGAGGGAGAGAGAGAGAAAGAGAGAGAGAGAGAGAGAGAGGGGGAGAGAGAGGGACTAGAGACGGAGGGGAGAGAGGAGGGAGCTAGAGACGGAGGGAGAGATGGAGGGAGAGGAGAAAGAGGATGGAGAGGAGAGACAAAGGAGAGAGAGAGAGAGAGGGGCTAGAGACGGAGGGGGAGAGAGAGGAGGCGAGAGACGGAGGGAGAGATGGAGAGGGGAGAGAGATGGAGAGAGAGAGGAAGACACACAAGTTAGATTTAAAGATAGCAGGCCACCTCACATAATCGTTAAATGGTTCAAGAATGTTTGCAACTGTGGATGATTTTGAAAAACTGTTCTGTGCACACAGTTCGGGGGAATGTAAATGCCGGTATAACCACCCAAAAGTACAAGTGCACTGGCCACTCATGCGTGGAGAGTTTTCAGGCTGCCAATACCTTTGGCAGATGGGACTGTCTCTCCCTCATTCGAAAGTAAATTCGCTGAACAGCAGGCAATTTTTGACAGAAACAGCACTATCTTGTAAGCTCTGAACAGTCACGCCAGAGGAACCCAAGCTTCAGCCAGCATCCTTCAAAAGAAAAGGTGCCAGCTTCACATCCTGGAGTCATTTAGATAACCTAGCGGCGTATTAAAATTGAAAAGACATTTCTGAAAACCGTCAGGAGCCATCTTATTTTACTGCGGTCTCCTGGGAACCAAATGCTGCCGTATCTGCGTAGTCATCGACCGCAAGTTTTACGAAGCTGGACAGTGAACGCATATGCACATGGAAAATAAATGATTTCGATACAAATCTTTCGTGTGCTGTCTAATTATACATCCCGTGTAAGGATTTTTTTGTTTGTTTCCACGCTAAATCGTTTTCGCTTTGTAGCTCACGTTCGGTTGGCGGCTAGGTTATTGAAACCTTTTTGACGGAGGGTTACACAGCTGAATGATAGATTATTCCGTCTTCGGCTCGCCCCATCCCTCCCATGAAAAAATGATTCAGTTAGACATCCAAAATGTGTTCTGGGCGCAGTTCAAGTTTTGTCACTTTAAAGGCCCTCAGTCACACCGGGCTGCAGTACACTGCAGGGGCCAAAGCACCCACTTAAGCATAAAATGGCTCTGCAATATTCATAGGGAAAAAATATTGGGCTTTCTCCTCTAATCTCTTTCTCTCTCCATCGCCCTCTCTCTCCCTGTCTCTCTCGATCACTGATCACTCTCTCTCTCTCTCCCTCTCTTGATCACTCTCTCCTTCTCTCTCTCTCTCTCTCTCTCTCTGACACACACACATTCTGCAGTAATGCAGTATTCAGGTCCATCATCCCATCACAATCAGTGGCCATCAGCTATCACTCACAGTCAGGGGAGTTGTAAAGGGTTGGGGTTGGGGTTGGGTGTTAGGAGTTAGGAGGGGCCCTGACTGACAGGGGCCCTCAAAAAAGCATACTGTAGTTGTGCATAGATGGGGCCCAGTGTGCAATCTTTTCAGGGGGCCCAACACCCCTGCACATAGTCGCCACAATTACAGGTGGCAAAGCAATATTATCAAATATTTAAGTGAACGTTTAAATATTTTAAAATATTAATCATGGGCATTGCCTAAAAAAATAAAATGTGGGAAAATATTGGATTGAATTTTTACTGTTACTGTAACAATACATGACATTTTAATGAATTATTATAACACTATTTGCCAGTGGCATGCACCAAATATATCTGAGACAAGGTAAAAGTATGTCCAGTTTCACACTTGCAGTATGAATATACATTTCAAAGATGAAGATAAGATGAGTTTGAACCTCGCGCATCTAGACTTAATTTATCACAAACCTATGAATTCAGGTACACATTACTGATGGAGTTTTTTCACGCACCAAAATCTTCAGTGTAGAATCAACTCTGGAACAGTAGCCTACTTTTAATTCTTATCGAGCACTTCATTTACTGATCCAAAATAGCATTTACATCGGGCTCCGCAACCGTCTCATTAAATATTTAATGTAATGGAATCTGGCACGCGCACAGGTAGACGCCAACATATGCGGAAGCATAGTCACCCTACCCTGAGACAGCAAATGTGCACTTTGGGCTCGCAGCGATAAAAAAAAAAACTTACCACAGGTGGCCGTTTTTTTTATTTTGAGCATATGTCCACCAAAAAGTCTGTGCGCGGCCGTGACTGGAATGATAGGATCGATGACAGGTACGCAGATCAAACACTTAGTTTGTGGTTTTATGCTAATTTGGGTACTGGCAATGAAGCGTACACGGGAAATGCTTGGTTTACATTAGCATGACTAGATCTGCACAAATGGCTGTTACGTTCGACAGCACATCGCAAACCCTGTCATTTTCCAGGAATAGATGAACTGGTCCTGAAATTATAGCTTTAGGAGAGTGGTAAAGTGCTCAGTGTCTCCATCAAAAAGGACCGCCGCAAGAAATTGCACACATGAAAACGCTAACATGAACATTAGAAACCAAACAAGAACAAGTGCGCATCGCTACTGTTAAATTAGCAAATGGGTAAAATATGAAAACACACGAATGAAGAAAATAGAAAATTTAAACATACAACCGAAAACACCCCCCGTTCTTTTGAATATTAGCCAGTGCCAGCGTTTTATGAGTCACCGGTAAAATAGGCTGGTGGTGGAAAGTTTCGCGTGCTGTCTCCACTTTGCTCATTGAATTTTAAATACGTTCATGGCTGTCGCGTTGCAGTCGCAATTTCTCCAAGGGGTGGCGTTTTACACCAGTTTCGGGGCTGAAAGAATCAGGGCTTCCCCCCCACCCCCCAAACCCACCAGTCTTATCAGCAATTCAGATTGCATGCAAATTAGTAGCGTCATTCTTGTGAAAGAAGGACCGAGTGAGAGAGAGAGCGGAGCAGCGCTGCACATTCCTTGAGAAAGAATTCGTCGCTTTTCTTCTCTTCCACCCGGCTTGCAACAAAGTAGCTTCTCCGCTGCGCTTAGTTCAGATGCTACAAGGAGGCTATCTTGGTTTTGCAGGGAAGTTGGGATAAGGTGTAACCCCCATTGTGGAAAGCGGGAATTTTCCTCTTTTCTGGTTGCATGTTTAATAGTGCGGTTTGGGATTGTAAGTGAGGTTGAAATACCCCTCTAAATCATATTTTTTCACCCCCTTTTTAATTTTGCGATCATGGGCACGCAGAGGAGACGGACTATAAACTTGTACGGGTGGGCAGTGATCATAGTTGCGGTTTTGAATCAGCGTTGCTGTCATGGAAGTTGTACGGAGAAAGAGCTGGAGAAACGGGAAGAGGAGGCGAACATCGTTCTCACCGGAACCGTGGAGGAAATCATGAACATGGACCCGGTGCACAACACGTACTCGTGCAAGGTGAGATCGCCGTGGGAAACTGCCTGAAGTGAGCCGAGGGAGGGAGGAGCTCAGCCGAGGGCCGCGAGAGTCCAGTTATGGCAGAAACATAGTTTAACCGTGTACATGTTACTAGCTTGTTTGTTTTGATTGTGCAGTGCGCGTAAACAAGTTAGACTATACATCGGTTTTTGTTTTTCAACGTTACTGGCTGTTTACATTCTCCGTCGGATTAAATAAAAAACAAACTCCCGAGATTAGGCTATATGCCGTAGCCATAACCTAACATAACCTACCGTACCTGTCAGAAAGTGTGCTGGCTCAAGTAGCCTAATGTAATCTGCTTGTCAGCTGCACAAGCCTGCGTTATGACCATAAATATAGAACGCAAAATTATTGTTCTGTTGAAATGAGCATTCACCTGTCAAAAGCTAGGCTGTCCGCTGTGTTGCGTTCTGGTTTTTGCTATGTCACGCCTTTTCTGTGCCAGTCTTGAGGGGTGGTGATCTGGTTTTAATTGTGGCTTTGTACAGGTACGGCGAATAAACAAAAAGTTTTCAATTGCCTTACGTCTGCGATTTTTGACTGCGGGACAAGAGTCAGTCAAGAACAAAAGACAATCACAGCTACTAGCTATCTATAGTTTTGTAAAAACGTGCTCATTCATTCTACGGGTAATATGTGCTTGTTGTCTGGAGAAGGGTAAATAGTCATTTGTGGGATTTAAGGATATCCCAAAGTCTCAGATTCGGGATGATCACCTCCCGGGGTGACACTCAAAAGGAATGCTTCTGAAACCCGGCTTCTGTAAAGAACGAGTTCGCACATTCTGCTGGATCTACGGAAGCTAACAGTGCGCGCGAGACGTGCAAGCTAAATGAGTACTTTCTTCCCACAATAGCGGCGGAGCCATCCCCGCGCGTGGCCGGAGGCTACCAAAAAGTCTCTGCGAGTGAAAAAAAGATTTTAAGCCAAAAATAGATCACACCGCAACGTGAGCGCCAAAACCATATGTTAGTGGCAAGAACGGCACGATGGAACTGAAGTGCTGCCTTGGGAACCTTTTCGTCGCTTGTCGACATGCCAGCTTTTCCCTGCGAAGCACTAACCTGACAGTGTGCAAAAAAAACATGGTGTGCTTTAGCTAAATTAATAACCGTAATCAATTGCTATGCATTATTAATGTTTATTTGTGGTTTCCTTGTTAATGGGCTAATGTACGATGTAATTTTGCACACTGGCAAGTTGACCGAATGGCCCATGTTTCCATAAACGAATGCTTCTTAAAACGCTGGGTCTGTTTAGCCTGCCTCCGTCGACGCGACAACACTTGTTGCTCTTCTGTTTTCATTAGTTTATGGCTTATTTGTTCTTAGTAAAGTGACGCTCTGTGCAACTATTTAGCATTATTTCTTTGCTTTGCTTAAAATACCAATAAGAAACAGTCCCATGAGCGGAACCTCTGCGAATAACCATGCAGCTTGCCGTGCCGTGTTTTTGGTTCTTTGTGGATAAAATCCGGAATATGATACAGAATGCGGTGCAAAATTTGAATGGATTTAAGGCGTGCCCCTTTTCAGCGCGTCTGCTCTCTAGCCCGGTGCGTGTCATCTGATAAGAGCCGCGAGACACACGGACTCTTCCTCCAGTAAAGTCTTGTTTTGTTGAAATCACACTTCCCAGAACTGACACTCTGATCCTCGCCAGTCCCTTGATTTTGAATCATTCCCAGGTCAGGCATAGCCCCCCCCCCAATCTAATTGAATGTTACAGTTATCTTCTGCACGCAGTTTAAATTGGGTTTTCCCTCTTCCTGGCTTCTCTAGGTATTCATGATTCTTCTGCACAACACAAGCAAAACAGTATTCTGTGTAGCACTGTTTTTCCTTCACTCCCAAATTAATGTTAATTGACTCATTTCATTATAATGGACTCAAGTAACTGGTAACATGCACATATAAAACAAGATGCAGCTTGTTGCACTCTAGGTATTGTTACGGGATGGTGTTCAATTCTGCTGGTTTTCGAGGACGCCAGCAGCACCAGCCGCAGTAGTGCAGGGGTGTCCCAATTTGGGGGTTACGATCCCACATCCCTCTAGGCCACAGTGTCCTGAGCTTTAAAAGCTATGCTCTCACGTTTTTTTTTTGTTCCTTTCTGAGCCTGGGAAGCACTAGGGCCGGATTCCTGAGGTCTTTTTTTGGGCAGGCAGGTCCTCGCAGGTTTAGTCAGTGGCTTTCAATTACTGATTATCAGCGGGGAAGACGGGGCGTGGCCCCGCCAGATGTGTGCAGTCCATTCACGGTCACGGTGTTACTTAAAACCAAATAAAACACGGCACATTTTTACGGCTGTTCCCACTGTGATTAGACTATGAAGGAACTAAGGAACTGGGCTTGTAACCGAAAGGTCGCAGGTTCGATTCCCGGGTAAGGACACTGCCGTTGTACCCTTGAGCAAGGTACTTAACCGGAATTGCTTCAGTGTATATCCAGCTGTATAAATGGATACAATGTAAAATGCTGTGTAAAAGTTGTGTAAGTCGCTCTGGATAAGAGCGTCTGCTAAATGCCTGTAATGTAATGAACCCCCTCCCCCATGGCAAAGATGATCTTGACCTGTGTCCCTTGGCGTTAAGACATTTTCTGATCGTCCTACCTACCTGTGCAGGTGAATCCCAGATCACTTGGGAGGATTGCAAATTGTGTGAAATCTTTCTTGCTTTCATTCTGTTTTCGTCCAGAGCCTCTTAAATTACATTTCAGGCATTTAGCAGACGCACTTATCCAGAGCGACTTACACAACTTTTGCACACAGCATTTACACTGCATCCGTTTATACCGCTGGATATATACCAAAGCAATGTAGGTTTAGTACCGTGCTTAAGGGTACAACGGCGGTGTCCTACCTGGGAATTGAAGGTTTCGGTTACAAGACCAGTCCCTTGTCCAACTGTAAGGGTGCGTTTTGTATTTAAATGAAAACCTACATCAAATAAAATAAAATAAATCTAGATTATAAAGCGGGCTGATCACCTTGGGCTAGCTACCCTTAAAGAGGAGCTTATCCATGCCTGGTAAAGTGATGTATTCGGTATCTTGATGTTGTAGCTTGTCATGGCTCCTAGTTTGACTTAGCATAGCCTTTTTGAGAATAGGTAAGGTCAGAGTAATGTTTTACTGTGTGAACTGGACTTAATGTGTTCATGGTTATGAATAACTGTTACCAAATGAGTATTGCACCTTATCGGAGCTGTGTTTTGTAGTTGTTCCAGTGACCTTCAGAATGCACTTATTGTATGTCGCTTTGGATAAAAGCTTCTGCCATATAAACGTAATGTAATGAAATGTTGTACGAAATGAGTAATGTACCTTATCAAACCTGTGTTTTGTAGTTGCCAGACATATATGCATTTTGTTAGTCGCTTTGGTAAAGTTGCCAATTTAAATTTTAATGTAAATATTTAATGTATGTTTGCAATGTAATGTAATATAATGTATTGTAATGTAATGCAATGCATTGCAATGCAATATAATGCAATGTATTGTAATGTAATTTAATTTAATGTAATGTATTGTAATGCAATGTAGAGTAGTGTAATGTATTGTAATGTATTGTAATTTAATTTAATTTAATTTAATTTAATTTAATTTAATGTGTTGTAATGTAATGTAGTGTAATTTAAATTAATGTAATGTAATATATTGTATTGCAATGTAGAGAAATGTAATGTAGTGTAATGTATTGTAATTAAATTAAATTTAATGTAGTGTAATGTAATGTATTGTAACGCGTTGCTCTTTGGCTTTGTGGCGGGACAGGTGCGGGTTTGGCGCTACCTGAAGGGCAGGTCCATGGTGAACGGCGAGGTGCTGCTGGACGGCGGGAACAAGGTGATGATCGGGGGCTTCGGCGACCCGGGCATCTGCGACAACCAGGTGGCGACGGGCGACACGCGCATCTTCTTCGTCAACCTGGCGCCGCAGTACGCCTGGCCCGCCCACCGGAACGAGCTGATGCTGAACTCCAGCCTGATGCGCATCACCCTGCGCAACCTGGAGGAGGTGGAGCACTGCGTCGAAGGTAGGCCGCGCTTTCATTGTAACCTGGGGAGCCCCTCACCCGTCCTCCCCCCCGTCGTCCCCCACGTCCTCCCCCCTTCCTCTCCCTCCGACCCCTGTCCTTACCGGTCCTCCTCAGTCCTCCCCCGTCCTCCCCCGTCCTCCCCCTGTCCTCACCTGTCCTTCCCCGTCCTTCCCCGTCCTCCCCCCGTCCTCTCCCTCCGACCCCCGTCCTCTCCCTCCGACCCCCATCCTTCCGGTCCTCCCAGTCCTCCCCTGTCCTCACCTGTCCTCCCCCGTCCTCCCCCTGTCCTCACCTGTCCTTCCCGTCCTTCCCTGTCCTCCCCCTGTCCTCTCCATCCTCCCCAGTCCTCCCCCTCGTCCTCTCCCCGTCCTCTCCTCCACCCCCGTCCTTCCCGGTCCTCCCCGTCCTCCCCGTTCTCCCCCTGTCTTCACCTGTCCTTCCCGTCCTTCCCAGTCCTTCCCGTCCTCCCCCTGTCCTCTCCATCCTCCCCCGTCCTCCCCCATCGTCCCCCGTCCTCCCCCTGAGCAAAATGGCGTCCGTTCGACGTACGTGGAACGTCACTGTGTTGTCTGTGGGACGTCTCCTGAGTAGCCACTGTGGAAATTCATAAGACGTCTTGTATGGACGTTGCCTCTGTGTGTCCGCAGTACACCTCACTCGCTATTGTGATTTAGGGTGAGTTAGGAGACATCGTTTGATGTTTAAACAATATTTTCTGGGGGCTTGGTGAAGTTTGGCAGATACGGCTCCTAATATGGATGTCTACTGGACGTTAGCGGGAGAGCCAAGAACGACTAAGGCATCTCAACTTAATCTGCTCACCATTTCTCACTGGGATGGCTTTTTTCCTTAGTTAGGTTAATTCTCAGTTTTGGACGTGCTATCGATTCACATGACTTTTTTTCCCCACTGATTAAAAAAAAAAAAGAAAAAAAAAAAGTCATTAATATTTGAAAAGGTTTGATTGTATGGAGGAATAATCTGAAACAGAGTTTTGTGAAAAAGCTTGTGGCAATCATAATTCTCAGATTCCCTGGCTCTTGGTAACGGCTTTCTCTGTGCAATAACGACAATGGCTACCCAAACTGCTGTTTGCATCTGGGTCTGTCTGTTCGCCCCCCCCCCCCCATTTCATTTAATCTGCTTGTGCCTGGTGTGCTGGTTTGTGACATAGGCATTCATCAGAAAGGTGTATTATATTGTCACATTAACATTTCAATGGCTGCCATATTGCCAGGTCTGTTCGAAATCACAGACTGCGAGAACGTAGCAAACATCCTCCTCCTCCTCCTCCTCCCCTCCTCCTCCTCATCGAACCCTGTACCGGCGATTCAAAATGCCATTTTGAAGGAGCTTTCATCTCAACCGTTTTCTTCAGAAAAGCGAAAATGGTAAAAAAAGAAAAAGATTGTACAGCCCTCTCACACAGATTTGGCTGTCTGGTCTGCTACTGAATGCGTGCGGGGTATCTGCAGTAGGCTAAAACTCATTTAGCTCTACGGGGGTTTGAAACACCTGCAACTTATTTTTTTTCTTTTCTTTTTTTTTTTCTTTTTTGGAGCTCCGTCACCATGGAAACACCAAATAGAATGTTGCCCCTGTGAAATCGGTGTGTGGTTCAGCTGCCTCGGCTCACCTCCGCACTGCCCTCCTGCAGAGGGGTCTGTGCCTTGGCTCGACACCTCTGCTGTCCCCTAATGTAGGAGTATGTGTGCTTGGCATGGGCGCTGCTCATGGTATTTGGCATTTTCTGGTGGGCACTTCTGTCCCACCCCTACTGCTACAAATGTGTTTGCAAGGACCGCCGACGGGAACAGTTTGTGAGACAAAAAGACTTGCCTATTAAGACAGCCTGATTTGCTGAGACCATTAGCACGTGCAAAACGTTTTAGCGAACGCAGAACTAATAACACGGGAGATGATTTGGCACATGCTGAAGGTCGTAAGTAAATCCAGGCCCTAAATATTTGACTACTTTAGGGGTTTTATGAAGTCAGAGTGGAGCTCCTAAAATCTTGATGTTTCAGCTGAACTCTCTCACTGTTAAAGATGCTACCTCGTATAGTTTAAATTTGAGTTCATGCAAGCAGGGTGAATGGGGAACAGGGACAAACCAAACCCAAAATTGAATGAAGGAATAGATCATACATTCATACATAAGGATACAAAGCCTTAAAGTAGTTTTTAAATAGTTTTGCTAGGTTTAAAATAAAAAGCTTGTTTTATAATTCATATTTTGTGAGATAACAGCTTTGAGCAGTTTCCCTTCTGGTTTACACGTTTTTTTCCCACGAATGTCCTTGTAAAAAAAAAAATACCGTCATGTCACCGAAGCCCGTAACACAGTACCCGACGAAGCCAAGCTGCAGCTCTGGCGCCAGCGATGTGTGGGCAAAGCTCCGTGCCGTTAATCTCTGCCCGCTGCTCCACAGTACTGGCAGTGCCCTGGCAGTGCCCCCCCCCAGTGCCAGTACACACAACACAGCTCTGAAAAACCGGGAGTTTTGGCAAGTTTTGGAATCGGTGCACAGATCTCCTTCTGTAAGACACTGGCTCTTTACAGAGTACACATGGTCCCTGTTCGTCTCATTACATTACATTACCGGCATTTGGCAGACGCTCTTATCCAGAGCGACTTACAGAACTTTTTACACAGCATTTACATTGCATCCATTTATTAATCCGGATATATATTGAAGCATTGCAGGTTAAGCACCTTGCTCAAGGGTACAATGAAAGTGTCCTTCTGGGGAATCGAATCTATGAACTTTAGGTTACAAGACCAGTTCCTTACCCACTGTACTACAGTGCCACCCCCTAGGTGCCACCTTGATCTCATAGTTACTCTGTTAGAGTTTAATTAAGACTACATTTCCCTGTGTGCTCAGGCCCCTATGCGCTCCCCTCCATTACAGCCATCCCTATACGTCTCTTTGGCGGGCCATTCCAGTGGCTCTTTGCTTGTTTGTGGCATTTAGAAGAATCTGGCACAGATGTTAGAATTCCTCCGCTTCCCCGTCTGGGCATGAATCGGCTAACCCTTCCTTTCTTTCTCTCCCTTCTTTCTTTCTTTCGCTCTTTCTTTTCATTCTTGCGCTTTTTTTTGGTGTGTTTTCTGGCGAAGCTCGTGAACGCCGTCTCGTACTCTCCTCTTTCTTAAGGAGCCGCCGTCTGTGTGCGTGTGTGTGTGTGTGTGTGTGTGTGGAAGGCCTCCGCTCGGCCACTTGTGATCGAAGCTTTGCGTGCTTCGCAACAAAAAAGCACGCGATAAATAAACCGTTTTGGATATTAAACGCTGTGGCGAAGCTGCAGTCTTTCAACACTGGCTTTTATAACCGTTGCGAAACCTTGCGAGAGATGCGGAGATGCAGCGTGTACCCCTCGGGCTTAATTAAATTAATATTTCCGTATCATTTAATTGAAAAGCGCCGCGTGAATATTATGAAACGGAGCCTTGCTCTGTGGGGATCAGTGTATTTGGGCATGTCACAATGTTTTAAAAGAGGTTGGTTAGTGGAGGCCCGAGTCATTTTAACAACTTGAACGCCACATTTATTTCCCTTCCCAACCTTCTATTGTTTGTTGTTAAACTTGTCTTCTTTTGTGTGCGTGCAGTAATATTTAAAATTCAGCCTCCAGAATTATCAGAGGAAGTTTATTCAGATTTTTTTTTAAAACCCAATGAATTCAGCCTACAGCGCAGTATGGAGTTATCCTTGGCTGTGGAAGGAAGGGTCTATGCGCTTGGCGTAATGACAACAGCAGCCATGACACCCCTCCCATCCCATTTGGCTGGAAGGAGAGAGAATGATTCGGCGGTGGGGGTTTGGGAGTGGGAGGGGGAGGGGGAGGGGGGTGAGGGGGGAGCAGCAACATTATGCAACTCATTAGGTTAAGTGCTTTAATTAGAGGGAGAAGCCATTAGCACGCTCATTCGCTGGGCTGCTGAGCGAAGACTGATCGGCGGCCATTGACTAGATGACTCTGCAGCGTTTGCTCCGCCTGCGGGGCATTGTGGGTAGGCGGCGGAGAAGCGAAGGTGGATTGCGTTGCGTCCGGGCGCGTTCTCCGGGCAACCGGCCCGATCAGCTCAATGCAGCGCTCGTCTGGCGCTCGAGTTGAGCGCTCGAGCTTCGTGACATGACAACATGGCTGCTTGGTTTCGCTTATTATATCAGGGTTACACCACCGCTGGGTCAGCTTTTTGATTTGATTTGATTTGTTGATACCCACTGTGTACATTGAGTGCACTGTAATTTTTTTTTCTTCTTATAGATTTAAAAAAACTTATGAAACTGATGGTAAACATTATTTACAGACTTAACATTTTTCCTTTTTTAGCGTATTCTACGCTAAAGTGCACTACACCAGTTCACAGTGTTAAAATGTAACAGACATTTTAGTCATGGATGACTATCTTCGGTGATTTCGCACATCTACATCTAGACTGAAAGACAGGAACAGCAGTATTGTACTTGACAAAGTAAATATCTGTGTCTTTGTAAAACATGGACAACAATATTTAGCAGGCTTTGAGTGGTTGTGGGAGACAATGTGGTGCAATTGGACTGTTTCGTAGCTACCACCATTCTCATCTTGAAACCTTTCTCCCCCCCATCTCTTGACATCTAAATGGGAGTGAGAAATTCAGGAATGGCAGGCGAAGAATGAAGAATCAGCTTGAGAATTTCCCACGTAGGAACCTTTCTCCATTCCACGGCAATGCTGCACTCCAATTTAGTCGTGATCCGATGATACTGCAGCAATTTCCAATAATAAAAAGTGCCACCGTAAAAGTCGTCAGCACGGCAAAAAAAAAGGCAGCCTTAACCAGTATTCTCATCTTGAAACCTCATCCTTTCTCCCCCACCATCTGTCTCTTGACATCTAAACGGGAGGGAGGAATTCCGGAATGCCAGGAGAAGGATGTTAGTACAGAGGTATCATTCAAGGGGGAGAAAAAAAACAAAACAAACGCTTTTGAAACCTTTTCGTGCTGATGGTGAACTTGAATAGACAGCGGGGCAGTTCTTTGCACAGGTGTGGATTGGGGGGATGGGTTGGGGGGGGGTGTCGTCACACGGTGAAGGTGTGATTGGCTCTCAGTGGGTGGGGGCCAGTCTATTCTGCTCCGTGCTGTCAGTTTTGATCACATCGGTTCGGTAATGCCCCTGTGGGGTGGGATTGTTTTTGCTGTCTTACGGCAACGCTCCTCACAAGAATACCCAGCGCTTCTTTGTCTTATTTGTACTTTGATTGTGGCTATGGAGACCTGTCTAAAACTGAAGGACGGAGAGAGAGAGAGAGAGAGAGAGAGAGAGATTTAAGGAGCACTTAAGCGATTGTAGACTTTTTTTGTTTTGAAAGACCGACAAGCTGTTCGGTGAGATTTGTGTAGACTTTGTGGTTCCTTTATGCTTTGTGCTTCGCGCCGTTTGAGAGAACGTTCGCTGTTCAATAGCTGCAGAAAAAAGGGGAACGCTGTCATATTTCCTGGTGCTACGCCATTGTAGAAGCAAATCAACCTGTCAGTATTCAATGGGAACCGGTCACAGTACTGCCGAATTCAAAACTACTCCATAATTTCAAATAAAATCGGTCTCAGACCAGACATATTTTTTTTTCTTCCCATGAGTGTATTCTGAAATAATTCAAAAAAAAGATCTGGAGTAAAGTTTTCCCCCAGTGCTTTGCCTCTGTCTATAAATCCTGCAGTCTTAGCCATTAGCTCAGGGCTGAAGAGGAAGGTCTTGACAGCTTGTCTGTCTAACGTTTTCCTCTCAAGTGTTATTGCATGCTGCCTGCTTGTGACAGCAGGAGGAAGGGAGGGAGGGAGGGAGGGAGGAATAGAAGGAAGGAGGTAGGAAGGAAGGCTGCCACTTGATAGAGAGATGTTGAACAGACAGCGAGATGCTATCACCCTCGCTTCCTTGTTTATCGGCTTCCTTTTGTTTACTCTCTCTCACTCTGTCTCTCTCTCTCTCTCTTCTTCTCCCTATCCCTCTTCCCCTCTCTCTCTCTCTCTCTCTCTCTCTCGGTCTCTGTGTGAAAAAACCACGATGGGATGAAATCTCAGGAGGAACCTGGCTATAGAGGGGGAGCCCATCCTCTGCTGGCCGGCCTGGTGTAAAGTAGCGGTAGTAATGGATGGTAACAGAAATCCAATTAGGGATCTGTCGCAGCAAATAAAATGGGTTGTGCGGGTTACAGTTGAGGTAATAAGCTAGCTGGAAAAGAAAGTAGAAGTCCAAACGAAGGGCGAAGTAGTATAGTGTGCAGTTTAGAGGGTCAGGGCGATGCTTCTGGAACTCCAGGCTGTGCCGTGGCTTGGGCATGAACCAGGGGAGGAACAGGGCAGTGCAGTGGTCCCTGACCACAGGGTGAGGGACAGGGCTGGAGCTGTCCCTGACCACAGAGTGAGAAACAGGGCTGGAGCGGTCCTGTTAATTCATGGTGAGGAACAAGGCTGGAGCGATCTTGTGAACTCAGGACGAGAGAACGGCAGGAGCCCCAGGGACAAAGAAACGGAAAGGAAGGTTAAATTTCACTCATCCTGCAAAAAGTAACTTTAAACAAGCTAAAATAAATCTTTTATCTCTCATTACAAGACTAAAACACTTGTTAAGACAGACTTTTTTCAGTGAAGATTAAATATTTGCCTACATTTAAGGCAAATTAATTTCTGTGTGTGTGTGTCAGGTATGCTGGTTGGAGGGAGCAGGATTTCTGAATGAATATCCCCTGTGGACTTTTAGGGAAGGGAACAAGTTATTTCCCACCATGTGACTTTGCTCCGCCCACCATCTGTCACATTGCGGTCCTATCTGACTTGGCTGCTGTGATTCATGTTGACTTTCAGATAACAATACAATGTGGCCATGAGGCCATTTCTTTAAGATTTAAGGGCAAACAGTCTCCAACATTCTTCAGTTTCCTGAATGAGAACGCGGACATATTTACGTCCATGTTGGTGGGGCGGGGGGCGGGGGGCTGTTTACTGACTCCATGGAGCCAAACGTTCACCGAACCTTGGCCTTGACTTCTTGCGCACCACTGCATCTTGTTTGTCAAAATCATTCCAAAACACGTCCTCTGTGTAAACAGGAAAAGAGTGGAAGTCTTGAGAACTTCACTGGGAACCATGACACCCGGAATTCCGGAATTCTGGGAGGAGGATCGATGGCGAGCGGCAGGCAGAGGGGAGGTGAAGCGAACAGCAGAGTGAAAGATGGAGAGTAGACGAGGAGGCAGAAAGAAAGAGGGAATGAAAGGAAGAAAGGAAGAAGTGGGAGAGGTGAGGAATAAAGGCAGATTTAGAGTCGGAGTGAGAGCTTCACAGGGAGAAACGGTACGAATTGAATGGGGGATGGGGGGAAGAAACAAAAGATAAATGTACCTGCTTCGCCAGCTACCCAAAGTCTGTGGACATATTGCATTTTTTGAAGTTTTAATTAAACCTGAGAAAGAGCGCCTGTCTGGAATGATGATGTTGGGCTGCGAATGAGAAAGCCATGACAGACAGATGGGTGGTCGGGAGTGGGGGGGGGAGGGGGGGGGTGCTCTGAGATTTCTGTACCTCCACCTTGCTTTGGTCAACCCCCCCCTCCCCCCCCCCAATCTACCCCCCTGGCCTCTCCTGTTCCTGGGCTGTGAGCCGGACTCGGTGGCAGGCCAGCCCCCGCGGGGAGGCCCAGGAATTAGAAGCGGGGATTGCATTGGTGGCTCGGAGGTCTGCAGCATATTTGTGTGGCGCGCTGATGGACGCACGAGGAATCCTGGCGCGTCTGCGAGCGTGGACAACTGTATTTAAAAAAAATAAACTGAAACGGGACAGAGATAAGCGCTAAGCGCGGTGTGAGCCGGAGTTTCCCCCCGGCGCAGCGGCGGCGGGCGCGGCGGTGCCGTATCCCAGCAGGCCGAGCAGCGGCCGCCGCTGAGAGAGAGGGACTTCCTCCGCTCCGACCCCCCCCGGTCTCCGGCTGCTCTCCCCGTGGCATTATTCAGAGAGCTTTATTTCACTCCTACATCCTGGAGCCCCTCGCAGTCAGACACCTAGACAACGGCGAGGGAGAGATTAAACACTCCTTTTCGGAGGAGGGAAATCCAGGCGGGGTTTGGGGTGGGGTGGGGCGGAGTGGGGTTGGGTGAGTTGGGGGGGGGGTGGGGGGGGTGAGAAATCTTGGCTGCGAACCGGAAAGCCTTCCCGGATTTTGAGCTCAAAAGACGAGAGCGGGGGGGGGGTGGGGAAGGGGGGGGGTGGGTGTGAGGGGGGGGATGAAAGCGCCTGGAGTATTTTGGCGGAATATTTGTTCTCTTAAGAGATGTGGCGGTGGCTGCGGCGCTCTAAGAAAGGCAAAGGTTCTGGGGGGCCGGGGGGGGGCGGGGGGGTTCCTGAACTCTCGTTCGTGAGACCCGCGACAGCATTCCGTCCGACCAATTACAGAAGCCGCGGTTACCGCAAGCGCTTGACGCCACGGAACGCCCGAAGGTGTTCTGGCGCGAGGGCGCCGAGCCTCGGTGCGTACTTAGCGATTTTAGCGTGTGTGTTCTGCGAATCCCGGCCGCCCAGGCGAACGAGTTTTCGCTATGTTTTCGTTTTTTTTTTTTCGTTCCGAATTTGCGAATGTAGAACGGAAGGCTGCTTCAATTTCACGCCCTGCGGCGTCGCGTAAACCACGCTCAGCCGTGTCGTTTCGGGCGCGCCTAACTCCTCGCGTTTGGAATGCCCGCAAATTAAAAATTTTCAAATGAGGACGAACAAATATGCCCTCATTAGGTAGAAGAATGTTTTTTTATTTATTTATTTATTTTTTTTTACTCTTAGCATTTCAGATCTCTGCTTCCAAAAATATGCTCATATTTTTATCTTGTGTGTTCATTGTCAAAGTGTAATCGACGTTAAGCCGTGTGGAAAATTAAACGGTTTCGAAATTACAAAAATAATTAAAAAGTGGAAGAAATTCCTTATGTGAATACTAATTGCATTCTTTACATATTTGACATTTTGTATTAAAATAATAGGTAAAATACCTTCTAAGGTGCAACGACTGACCTTATGATGATGGAATTGAAGAATACGGCATTGACTTGTTCAGCATAAACTCTGCATAATTTTGTTTGGAAATACTACAAAAGCCTATCATTATAAAAAAAAAAAACAAGCCATTTTTGTGATTGTATTACACTGGTTATGGTTGCCTTTTTAACCCTGTGAGACCCAGTCTTTGATGTATTTTCACGCCTATGTTGTGTGTACTCTAGACATTCTGAGTAGCAGCTGAGAATATTCCTCTCCATATATGTTGCTACAATTTAGTATAGGGCCTCGGACCTGGTGTCCCAAACTGCATGGTGAACTGAATGGCGAAAATACCTCTTGAATGCCTGAAAAGAAATGTTGCATTTTTTACAACACTGGGTCTCACAGGGTTAAATGTTTTTCTTTTGTATATGAGTCTTTGCAGCAGTGCGAGTTTTAGATGAAGGCTTTGACAATTGCATTTTATTCCCTTAATTGCGTGTTCTTATGTAGGAATGCACATTAAAGTGTAATGAGCCGTCACGTTCAAACTGAGAAGAGAGAATGCGCACAGAAAACTGGCTAATTATCTTGTGGACCTGTTACTGTTTTTTAATTAGATGGAAAGACGGAATTGCTCTGTGGTTGGTGTGGGTCAATTTCCCCTACGGTAAAAAAAACAAAAAACAATGTAATATCTGTTGTTGATTGTATTAACCCTTTGCTTTGAAATACTCTTACTTAATGATGATTATGTGGAATTACAAAATCATTATACGATCACATGTTCAGTGAATTTGGGAATTAATATAATCTATTAAAAGATCTGGACGAGCAGGGGAAACAAATGCACTAACAGTGAGTTATACTGTAAAGGGGATTGCCCTCTTTCTGCTTCATCAACATAACGTCTTGAAAACAAATAAAAAATCTTCAGGACACATTTCTGTACAAGACATCATAGAAAAATAATGTTAAAAAACATTTTGCACAGCTGGTTCTGTCTCCCATTATGGTTCTTCTGCTTTCACAACAAACTTAAACCTGGCTCCTTGACCTTTTTAAATCGTTGCGGAAGAGATGCTCATTGCAACAACAGCCCTGCTGATTAAGAGGGGGCTGGTGGGGGAGGTCTTGGGAGACCAAGTCAAATATTAAGTAAGAGAACTGGGAACCCGGTTACCCCCCTGAGTCTCCGGAAGAGTCCGGAAGACGCTTCTTGGGAGGTCAGGAGTTCGCGCTGGGGTGCGCGGCCCGCGCCCGTTTGTTGCGCTAACAAAGCCCTTGTTGACCGGGGTGGGAAACCCCTCGTCGTGTCTCTGCGAGGCCGGCTAGCTGCTGAGGTGTAAACGATAAAGGAATACGATGTGTGTTAATTAAAACACAGTAGTAAATGTCCATACTGACCCCCCCCCCCACTTTGGCCTGTGCCAATAGCAGTGGGAAGAAACGATTTGCGCGAGCGGATGATTTTTTTTCCCTCTTTTCCTGGTCCTCAGGTGCACTGGCCCTGGCGGGCGGTGGTAAATATTTAAACGGTTCCCCGCTGCGTTGACTTCCTGTTCGCTCAGCTTGTATGCGGCGGGGTCCTGACACTTATAACCTCAGGTCCCGCAGTTAACCTCTAAGTTTGAGCGGACACCCAAACTCTTTCTGACAGCTGACTCATGGGCGATAGTGCTGGAGATGTGAACCTGGTGAAACGTAGTCTTTCTTGACTAGTAGAAGTATTTGGACTGAATTGAGCACTTACTATGCTGTAAAAGCTTCTGGAGAAAGATTTGTATTTGGTGGTAATATGGTCTGTTCTATCCTAATGGGAAACTAACATCTGTCTTTCCTGGTGAGGGTGGTGGTAGTGTAGCATAGTGGGTAAGGAACTGGGCTTGTAACCGAAAGGTTCGATTCCTGGGTAGGACACTGCCGTTGTTCCCTTGAGCAAGGTACTTAACCTGCATTGCTTCAGTATATATCCAGCTGTAAAAAGTTGTGTAAGTCGCTCTGGATAAGAGCGTCTGCTAAATGCCTGTGATGTAACTGTGAGAAGGCTTGTCCCAGGCTATATTTTGTTGCGGGCTGTGTGTTCCACATGGTTTGCCTGAGAGTTAATAAAAGTTTTTTTTTGTTTTTTTTTTAACATGTCGTCTGATTGCATCTCCTCCCCGTTGTTCTCTTGACTTCTTCCTGTGGTCAAACCGCAAGACCCCTAACTGGGGTCTGCCACAGGGTTCCCACACTCCCACACACTTTTGTGAAGCCATACCTATAATTACCCAGGAATCTGTGGCCATAAACCTGCTGTTATAATAACAAGGAGCCGCCAGTTAATCAAGCCTAGTAACCAAGCTTTGATTGGGGATTTTCAAATCTTTTTGTTGATGTGCTGTTTGTTTTTTTTTCTTTCGTTCATTGTTTATCACAAAGAGTGGTAGAGCTGGCTGTATCCCATTAGCAATTTAAGTGAAATTCAGTTTAGCTGGACTGCGTGCTACTATGTGACAGAAATGTTTATGCTTTGGAAGCTGGACGTGTACAAGCTGAGTCACATAACAGTACGGTCTCCAGTAGGGAAGTGTGGTAATATCAAAGGTATCTGCTATCTGTCTGTTTCAAGCTTAAAAGAGAATTATCATCTTGGCCTGAAGATTATGGCTGATATAGAACGTAATCACAGTTGCCTGAACTGCTTTTAATTATTATAATTTATTTTTAATTCATCATTTTTTTTGCCTGTATGGCCACCCAGGTGAAAAAAATATTATACTTGCTTACATGATATAAACTCTAATCATACATCCAGTATTCTTAAGTATAAAATAGTGTACTTCTTCAGCATACTAATTTTTTCACATGGGCAGATGAATGTAGTCTAATGACAGCGGCCCCTGACTTTCCGTGGTGTGCGATAGTGCGCATCGCTTGTGTCCAGTACATCGGTGTTTAAATGGGGACGGTAGAGAGGCGCAGCCCGCAGATCGGCCCGTTAGCAGCTGTCCGTTGATTGGCTGAGGAATGCAGCGCTGCTCTGCCGGGGCCCGGCGGCCGTTTGAGGCCAGGGATTGGCCGGGATTGAGACGGACTGTCGCGCGGAATCCTGTTGCTTTAGCCAACAATGACAGGGAAGTGATGGCTTTCAGAGGCAAACTGAGACCTCACAAAGGGCTCTGCAGTGCACACACACACACACACTTAAACACACACACACACACACACACACACACACACACACACGCCCACTTAAACACATGTGTGCACTCTCTGTCTCTCTCTTTCTTTCACTCACACACACACACACCTAAACACACGTGCACTGTCTCTCTTTCTGTTTCTTTCTCTCTCTCTCTCTCCTACACACACACACACACACTTAAATACACATGCAGTCTCTCTCTCTGTCTCTCTCTCGCTCTCTCTCAGACACACACACACACACTTAAACACACGTGTACTGTCTCTCTTTCTGTCTCTTTTTCTCTCTCTCTTCTGCACACACACACTTAAATACACATGCAGTCTCTCTCTCTCTCTCTCTCTCTCTATCTCAGACACACACAAACACACTTAAACACACGTGCACTCTCTCTCTCACACATGCACAAACTCACTCACACATGCACGCACATCAACGTCACTCGTTTCTCTTGATCAGTGCTCATGGCCCAACCCATATTCCCACGCTTGCCTATTGCATGAAAGACATGGTCTTCACCCGCTGTCATAAACGCTTGCCACAGGCAAACCTTCTTCAGGGAGTCATGACGTGAAAGCAGGGCTCTGAGATTAGTGTGGTGGATGCAGCCCACCAGTGCGGACCAGGGGGGCGGGGCAGTGGGGGTTAGCTCCGCCCCCTTGTTTGTAGTTTTATGGTCCATGCTGAGATGAAGCGGTTATAACACCAGACAGACAGTGGGGACCCCCTGCGTTTCCCTTTACTGTCTTTCTGTGGCCTCAGCCCCATGTTTTCTATTGTCGCTGTGTGTGTGTGTGTGTGTGTGTGTGTGTGTGTGTTTTGTTATCTGGATTCCCACACAGCACAGCTGCCCAGCTGGAGGAAGTGGTGTGTCCTGCAGGTGTGTTTTAAGTCTGTCTCACACGAGCCTTAGGAGAGGAAGCGATGCATGTACATGTCCACACGCCGCTTCTTTTAATGTCTGCAAATCCACCGCCAGAGTCTGTCACGTGTACTGTGCGCGGAACTCACTCAGATAGGTGTTTACGCCAATTACCTGAGCTGTCTCTCGTTTGCTTTGTTCATTTCCTAGCGGTGTCTGCTTCCGAGTTGGTTCTTCTGTGAGACCACCAGGCTCACAGATTTCAGCCACAAGCACGGGTTCGACCACTCCATTGGTGGAGGCGGAGGTGGGGGGTGGGGGGGGGGTGGAATCTCAGAATCTCAGAGACGGTGCCCTACAGAAACTTATTTTGATCGTCAAAGACCGCGGGCAGCAACATCGACAGTCAGCAGGCATCAGCAGCACCTCTACTCTTTGAGTTTTTTTAGGATAGCCTTTGAATTTTTTTTTTAATGACGGTTTCCAGATCGAAGTTACGGAGTGTCGGCTCCTGGCCGTGAGGACACGAGCCTCGTCAAATATTTTCCCGATGCCGGCTTTGACGGTTTCGACAACGGCTCCCCAGTCCCCCTCAGTGAGCCCGTCTGGCGGAAGAAATAAAGTTTTTGAGTGAAAGAGCGCCGTCTGGAAGATGGGCTAGAATGGCCCGAGGCTGGAGGAGGAGACGGGGGATAGAGAGAGGGGGTGTGTGGGATAGAGAGGGTATGTGTGGGGGGGATAGAGAGGGTGTGTGAGTAGGGCCGGTGGCTGATGTCTCTTTGCATTGGTCGATATCTTGGTCTCCCCCGAATACGTTCCCGTGTTTTTTTGAGGAGGAAAGGCACGGCTGAACTGTAGCCCGGCAACAAGGAAACAAGACGAAAAACAGAGTGCACTCGAACTTGATTGAAGAAGAAAGGAATTCCCTACTGCACCTGCCTCTGAAGACTCAGGGCTTTAAAGGGCGTTGTGTTGTTTGCGTTGCGGCTTTCTGGCGGTCCGTGTAGTTGCAGAAACTCTCGGGCCTGACCGATATGCCGTCGTTCCCCTGAAGTCCTGAGCATTAGTGGCTGGTGACCTCAAAGGCTCACTGTCCTTGTCTGTGGCATGGTAGGCAGTCCTCATCCAAACAGACGGAACAGCAACGCGGAAGATAAATGTAGGCATTCCTGGGAACGCTTCTGGAAATGGCCTGTAGCGCTACAGTAAGGTGGCTAGCAGGCTGCTGGATGTACATGCAAAATGTAGTCGTGAAGGTGTACCACTGAATACTTGTTCCTGTCCCACTTTCGCATTACGTGTGCCTCCATCCAGCACTTATATTGCACTTGTATCGTCGTCTTGATGCTGTAGCTTGTTGTCATACCTGCTGGTTTGACTGGTTTGAATATTAATCGGACCTGTGTTCTGTAGTTGTTCCAATGACCTTCGGTATGCGCATATTGTATGTCGCTTCGCGCAAAAGCGTCTGTCAAATAAATACAATGTAATTGTAACATTATGCAGTGCATATTTATCATGGATGTCAGCACCTAAAATATTTCCCTGGTACTAAGCCCTAAACATGAATGTATGTGTGCCTTAATGGCATAGACCCATGATGCCTCAGTGCCAGCTTCCCTGCAGGTCCTGTGGCTGCGGGTGGGTTTGTAGTGCACGGCTGTCTGAATATGCTAACGTGCTTGTTCAGTAAATCAGTCAGTCAGGGCATGCTCTGTTCATCCGCCTTATGGGACAGGGGTGGGGGGACAGGGACAAGGGGTACGCACCCCATGCAGACTTTCCGTACTGTCTGTGCTCCTAACAAAAGAGAAACCTGTTATTGTTTTTTTTGGCCAGAAATATACAGTTTTAGGTTTCGAGAAGGAAGCTTGGTTGATGTTCGTTATTTCGAATTGCGGAGTATCCCAACTTTATAGAGTGCTTCAGGGCCTAGAGCTATGCCCACTAAAGGAAATCACGAGTTTCCATTGGTCTGATTACTGTTCTCTCTGAGATAGCGCAGGTGCACCAGTGTAAATAAAATGAATACATAAACTAGTCATTTAGTGGGTGCTTTTATTCAGAGCAACTTACAGAACGCAAACTTCTCTTGTAGTGTAGCGTGGAGGTGGTGGCTGATTGACAGCCTCTGGTGGTTTGCTTTTGATTAATCTATTATGCTCTGGTGCTGATAGTGAATTAGCTGCCTTGCAGGACAGGGTGAAAGAAGTTAGATCTTCAAAAAAAAAAAAATTGATGATTACTTTGTCTTTTTAGCTCAGATAGTGAGACGCTTCATAAAACCACCCACTGTGTGGAGCACTGAATTATTGGAAGTGGGTATTTTGGTAAAAAAAAAAAAAAAAAAGAAGATCATTTTGAAGTGTTTAATTGTTAATTCCTTTCACGTTTGAACACAACTCATCCACATGTGCTCGAGGCGAATCAGATGATTTTCGTGAAGTGGGGTGTGTCTTGTGTCAAGCTTATTTTTTTACAAGCTGGAAAACTGCAATCTACACGCTTGCTATCAGGAAGGATTTTTAGCCCTCTGGGTTGATATATATATTTTTTTGTATTTTGATATTTGATTCTCCCGTATGAATGCGTACAGATTTTTAATTCGCTATGCAGACGAGAGGAGAAATGTACTCACACCATCGTAACCTTCGCTGGTGCTGACGTGGAGAGTTTGGGGCTGAGAGACTGAAGTGGAGTGGCAGCTACCCTGCTGTCCCAGTCATGCCCAGTGAGCACTCTGCACTAATGAGCACATGACCTGCAGGGGCTGCTGGGAGATCCTGGGGCTCTCTCTCTCTTTCTTTCCCCTTACTCTTTACATTTCTCCTCACTTTTCTCTCTTTCTCTGGCTCTGACTGTCTTTCCCCCCTCTCTCTGTTTGTATCCCCCTTCCCTCTTTCCTCCTTTTCCCCCTCTCTCCTCTGTCTCTCTCCGTCTTTCCTGCTCTCTCTTTCTCTCTTTTCTTCTCTCTCTCTATCTGTTTCCCTGTCTCCCTTTTTCGTTCACTACCCCATCCTCTCTGTCTCTCTCTCTCCCTCTCCCTCTCCCTCTCCCTCCTCTCTCTCTCCCTCTCTCTCTCTCTCCCTCTCCCCCTCTCTGTCTCTCCCTCCTCCTCTCTCTCTCCCTCCCTCTCTCTCTCCCTCTCTCTCTCTCCCCCCTCTCTCTCCTTCTCTCTCTCTCTCTCTCTCTCTCCCTCTCCCTCTCTCCCCCCCTCCCCTCTCAGTCCTCAGCCTTTTGTTCTCAGTGTGGCTGTAGGAATGTGCGCTGATCACAATGTGCGGCCAATGACAAAGTGGGGGGAGTTTGGGGTCGACCCTGTTGGGGGAGGGATGTTTGGTGTGGCGGTGGCGGTGGTGAGGGGTGGCTCGGGGGGGGGGGCACAGGAGGGCATATTTCTCAGGACCTGTAGGCCAGAGACTTCATTCTGCTCTGGTCATTGTGGTCAGAATCACGCTTTGTCTCCATTCTGCAGGGAAACTGACATCAGACCTTGTTTGCCCAGATGGCGAAGGTAACATAAACTAGCCCAATGGAGGGACACAGCCAGCACGTGAGATCTAGTCAGGGCGCTCCTCTCCTGCTGAGTATTCAGATATAATTAATGACAATTAACAAAAACTTTGACTAAGGGAAGCTAATATGCAATACATATTCACTGAATGTTATGGGTTACACTAAACCACTGGACATTTGCATCTAGCTCTATTATCTATCTATGTTCAGTTTTTTTTTTCCCCACAGTGGTGGAAATAGTGCTCCTGGAAGTGATTTTTTGCCATTCTGCTGAAATCTCTCCTCTCTGTCATCAGAACCACCTGTAATGTGTCTGAAGTCAGAAATCTTTGCCCCTCGTCGTGCATTATGGGTAATCAGATGGCTCCCTGTCTGAGAACATTTTTGGATATTTGTGTTGTGCATGAGCTTGTTACTTGTGTGTGCGTGCACCTGTGCGAGTGTGCCTATGCACGTGTGTGTCTATAGCAGTGGGTGCGTGTGTGTGCGTGCGTGCGTATATGTGTGTATGTCTTGTAAGGGTGGCCTCCCTCCTTTTCATTCCCTGTTCCTCCCCTCCCTCTCCCTCTCTCTCTCTCTCCCTCTCCCTCTTTAGCTGTGGCAGTGCAAGCCTCTCCCGACAGAATCTTGATCAGGGCGCATTTACATCCAGACAATGGAATGAAGTTCAAGTGATTTCTCCTTTCTTTTTTTTTTTCTTCACCCCATCTCTCTCTCTCTCTCTCTCTCTCTCTCTCTCTCCCCCATCTCTCTCTCTCTCTCCTCCGTCTCTCCCTGTGATCACTCTTCGCAGATCAGTGTGCTCTCCAGAGAAAGGAGTCATTGACACCGCATTGTTCAGCAGCACTCCACTACAGTAGAATGGTCTGAATGGATCCAGACTTTATATCTGCTGCGGTGGACAAGGTTGTCTCAATACCCACTACATAATGAATCGGTGCCCCGCTCTGTCCCAGTACCCGCTTAAACAGCCTTTTCAGCCCGTGTTTGTCTTGTCCTGGGTCTTGTCTGGTACGGCCTCTTAACCCATTGAGACCTGACGCAACATTTGCGTGTGTATCCCTTTGCCGGGTGCGACGTTTGCCTGCTTCTCCCTTTAGAGCCGGATGCGACGTGAGCGCGGTTTTAGATGCTGTCATCGTTTTCAAGACACGTGACCCATGAAATGCGTCGTGATTCGCTGAAATACACGTTGGGAAGGCGAAATGCATTATTCATTATTCGCCTTAGGTCTAAATGGGTTAAATAGTGTCCCTTAAGTATGTGCCGCCTACTAAGCATAGTACGTACTGTTTAGTGTGTATCTTTTAGTATGCAATGGGAAGTATGCAAAAATGCTATTCTCTAACCGACCTGTGGAAGTGTCACATGATGTTACGCTTCTGTGCGGTCATGCTCATGTGTCGTCGTTGTTGTTGTTATTGTTGAATGAAAATGCCAGAGAAGTTGTGTCGCATGTTGGAAGTGAAACTGTGCGTCATATTTATTGGACCAAAACGGTTGTTTAATTTCTGAAAGGTATGCTCTTCGACACCCCGGAAATATGTGCATAATAATCCTACAATTTTCTCATCCAGTGTGTACTCAATGACAATACTTAATAGTACAGTAGGCAAGTGTGCCGATTCAGACACAAACCTGGTTTCATACCAAGATGCTATTCGAAACGAGTAAAAAGCATCGCATTGCCTTCGCAACCAATTGGTGGAGCAGAGGTTATGATCGCCTGGTCTGTGCACATGCCTCCGTCTGTCTGTCCATTTCGTCCGTCCGTCTGTACATTCACCAATCTGCTCTTCTGGCTATCAGGTTAGCTCAGAAAGTTCTGTATGTTTTTTTTTTTTTCTTCCATGAAATGGCCTCGACCATTACCGAGGGCAGGAGGGAGGGTGAAATAGCCTTTCAAGGCTTCTGAAGACACGCATTCTCCCTCGCGCGTCTCTTTAGGTTTAAAAGCATCTCGAGCAACAGGCCCTTTCATTGTGCTGAAGTAGTTTACAGCTGCCGGATTACTGACAGTCAGTCAGGAAAAAAAAACACGCTTTCGTTTCGCTCGCTTTGTAGTCTTTGTTAAACCCCGTGGAAAAAAAAAAACCCAGAGAGAAACGGAATCTGCCGTCAGGATCAGATGTCGCCTCATTGCGCGTTGCTCGGAGGTTGAAACGCGCAACCCTACGAAAGCTGTTTGTTTTCTCTTCAAGGGTTTCGAAAGTTACTGATGTCGAACTATGAAACGTTGCCCCTCCGAGGGGCTGAAATGTTACCATATCCCGTTTTTTCTTTTCTCAGAGTGGCAGAGGTGCAGCTGTGTCACTTAGGAAGATGCTGAAGACAGACGCAGCCAAGTACTAGGAGTACATTTAGGATTTTAATCGCTAGCAAGTGTTGCTGGTGCTCTTGTAGGGTTTAACTTCCAAGTTCCTGTTCAATGTCACGTTAGCTGGTGGATTTTAGTGCCTTTTGTGGGATTTTGGTATGGTTTTGGTTTTGTTTCGGTCTGGACAAAAAAAAAAAGAACTCTAAACGACAGACCAACCAGCCTGGCCTCAATCCTTTCGTGTTTATTGCTCACACAGCACAACACAACTTTAACGCAAATCGCACAAAATCAGTCCACCCCCTCACAAAACCAACAAAACAGCCCTCTGCCGCGACGGCTGTAGCCGCAAACACGACCAAAACACGACCAGAACACGACCAAAACACGACCAAAACACGACCAGAACACGACCAAAACACGACCAAAACACGACCAAAACACGACCAAAACATAACCAAAACACGTCCAAAACATAACCAAAACACGGCCGAAACACCGGCTGCAGCACCGGCGACACCGGAATCGGCCCCCGCCGGGAGAATTCCGTTTTCCTCACGCGAGGGGAGGTGCGACAGGGCTGTGAACCGGACTGCGGAGCGACCTTGAGCTCGGTGAAGGAGAGGGGGGGTGCGGGGTGGGGGTGGGGGTGGGGTGACGGGATTAAGGAGAGGGACCACAGCCACTCTGAAGAATCGCGGCATTGTTGTGGCCTGGTTCCTAAAAAGAGAGAGAGGGGAGAGAGGTCTGAGACGGGAGAGAGAGCGAGAGCGAGAGAGAGAGAGGTCTGAGATGGGAGAGAGAGCGAGAGCGAGAGAGAGAGGGGCTGAAAACACTGTCCTTTCCCCCTAACCCACTCGCCACCAAGTTTCTGTGTGTGGTTTCCGAAAACCAGACCCCTGTAGCGTCCCACTTTCAATGCCGAAGGTCTCTTTTGACAATGAGATGTTTTATCTCAAGAGACTAACCCAGATAAATAAAGTTTAAATAATTATTTTAAAAACGCTTTATCACAGGCGATCTCAGCTGAATTAATGAATAAACCATTACTGTTACTCCGAACCGCATAACTTTTCCTACCTGGTCCCACACACACACATTCACTGTGCACACTTACACACACACACACACACACACGCATTCACTGTGCACACTTACACACACACACACACACACACACACACGCATTCACTTGTCTACACTTACACACACACTCACACACACATTCACTGCGCGCACACTTACACACACACACACACACAGGCTACATTTGGGCTGCTGCATCGCAGCCATGCTTAGCTCTCTGCGCCCCTTCGAACAGCTTAGTCTCAGCTGGCGGGGCACAGCACTGGCTGTAATGGGGTCAGCCGGATTCAAGCTGGGGCACCCGGGCTTTGGAGCGGGAACGTGCGTCTTCCGGGGCAACGCTGGGATCAGCCGGGGGGAGTGAATGTGGCCCCCAGAGGCCTCGTCTCCTGTCCAGCAGCCGGGAGAAAGAGACCAGAAAGCTGGACTTGTGCTCCTCCGATTATTCATGGGGATTTCCTGCCTTAAGAAGGGGAATTAATTGCCCTCTGCATTGCCAGTCAAGGCCCCGGGGTAATTAAAGACGCCGTTGCCGTTATCTGCTGAGGGATTGAGAATTGAGACATTGAACCACAAGATGAAATCGTACTGTAAAATCATGCTGCATTATCACCAGAACATCTCCAGCTGGTCATATATCTTAGCCGCGCAGTTCTACGCACTCTCGTGTAACTTGGTTAAGGTGATTCAGTTCAGTTCAACTTTGTTTGCATAGTGCTTTGTTTACGGAAGCACTGCCGCAAAGATGCGGTCACGGTGGAAATACGAAACAAAATTAAATTGGGCCTGAACCTTCCCCAAAGTGATTGAGGTAAAAAAAAAAAAAAACTCCTCTGTGGGAAGAAAAACTCTCCAATTGGGTTGAGATTAAAGGAAGAAATCTTGGGAAGAACCCTGCTATGGAGTTTGAGCCTGTCCTCCGCTGGTCAGCCTGGTGCAATAGTTAAGACTGAATGAATGGTAGTGGAAATGTAATGAGGGACCTTGCAGAGCAAATGATAAAATGGGGTTGGGCAGGTTACAGTCAGAGGCAGTTACACTAGCTGGTAAAAACAGTCCAAGCAGCGAGATGTGCAGTAGTATGCAATGCAGAGGGACATGCTGATGCTTTTAGGCTCTCTGGTTGTGCCATTGTCTGGGCTTGAACCAGGAGAGGGATGAGGCTGGAGCGGTCTGCAAACTCAGGGCAAAAGGACAGGGGCAGACGCCCCAGGGAAGAAGACCGCGAAGAAGAAGGATTAGGCGCTAAATATAAATTATTAGATTTACCGCTGCACATGTAGAGGCCTGTGTGTATTAGGATGATCCTGAACAGTCCGTACCCCAACAAGACACAGAATGGCAGACCCCTGAGACTTTACATTACATTACATTACAGGCATTTAGCAGACGCTCTTATCCAGAGCGACTTACACAACTTTTACAAAGCATTTTTACATTGTATCCATTTACACAGCTGGATATATACTGAAGCAATGCAGGTTAAGTACCTTGCTCAAGGGTACAATGGCAGTGTCCTACCTGGGAATCGAACCTGCGACCTTTCGGTTACAAGCCCAGTTCTTACCCACTGTGCTACACTCCGTCCTCCACGAGACTTTCTCATGCAGTGCCAGGGCAACGGCACAGTCAGCTCAGCTCACGGCTCTCTGGTCCTGATTTACCCCCCCCCCACCCCCCACCCCAAAACACGTCCCCCCCCCCCCCCCCGGCCCCGACATCTTTAACAAAAGGATCGGCTAAAGACGTAAGTTTTGAGCGAGAGTGTGTGCCTGAACTCCGAACACGCAGAGGAAGATAATTCCACAAGGCAAGAGAAGGCCCTGCCTCCCATTGTAATTTTAGATATACTCGGAATTTCTAAAATAGCCGGCGTCTTCTGAGCGAAGCAATCTCGGAGGAGAATAAAGGATAAGTATCTTTCTAAGAAACTCTGGAGCCGTTTAAGACCATGTAAAGCCTTGTGCATTTGGGAGTTAGAATATTATAGCCGATTCAAAATTTAAATAGCAACCGACGAAGAGGCGCGAGCACTGGACCAATGCTCACATTTCTTGGTCGTCCTAAGTACCCAAGCTGTACAACTACGCTGCATTCTGTTCGATTTCGAGACGATTCAAGGCTGAATTAGTGTAGCGAGACGATGAAGCATTACCATAATCCAGCCCGGAGTTTACAAAGGCATGAACCAGTTTTTCAGTATCCTGTAGGGACAGCAACTTCCTCAGTTTAGATTACGCTCCTCAGGTGAAAGAAGGGCAGCCTTGAGATGTTATTAATGTGGGCCTGTAAAGAAAGATAAGAATCAATAGTCATGCTTTAAAGGTTTTTAACAACTGCATTGGCTGAGACAGAGAAGCCATCTAGATTTAAAGAAATGTTTAAGAATTCATCTCTCAGAGATAGATTCTTAAATATTTATATTTCCATCTTATATTTCCATCTAAGCATGCTCCCCACTGAGAGATTTCTGCAGTGGAGCGTTTCTGTCTGCATCAGGTCATTGTTACCCCAGAGCAAACTCCAGCACGTAGTTAATATTTACATCACAACTGGGTTATTAAGCACAGAGATTTAGAAAGAGGTTAACGGTGTTCTCGGTTTTAATTGGAATGTTTTCAAAGGTTGCTGGAGTCATTGCATTATTATACACTGTATTTGATCAGCTGGTGTCCTTATCAAGGCCACGTTACCTGGCCTACATTTACTGTATAATCCAGGCACATGTAATGCGTAATATAACGCATGGCTGAACACGCAGTGGAGCGGTGTGTGTGTGTGTGTGTGTGTGTGTGTGTGTGGAGGTGAGTGTGTGTGTGTGTGTGTGTGTGCGCGCCAGTCACCTTTCTCTGGGGTTAAACTGCACGGCCTCCCCTGCAGCTCTCCGGTCAAAGTCCGGTTTTCTGACGGCTGGTGTGTCTTAAGAGCGCCGTATCGGGGGGAAGTGAGGCTTCCTGGAATGGCAGCCCATTCAGTCGCCTGAATTCCGACCCGTCTGTTTTCCCAAAGGGTTCGATCTCGTGTCTCCCCCCCCCCCCCCCATATCATCCCCCAAAATTTTGCAGTGGGGAGAAGACTCCATCCTCTGACTCCTGTCTGCTTGTGTTCCTCGTTCCTCCCCCCGTTAAGACATTCTCGCTCCAGTCTGGTGCAGCGTGCTGATGTAAACCTCTGGGCCTTGTGTACGCTGTCACCTGCGCTGTTGCTCTGTGTCCGGGGTGGAGGGAGGCAGGGATTCCAGCAGGGCAGCCAGTGCAGGGCACCCAGCACAGGGCAGCCAGCGCAGGGCAGCCAGCACAGGGGAGCCAGCACAGGGCACCCAGCACAGGGCAGCCAGCACAGGGGAGCCAGCTCAGGGCAGCCAACTCAGGGCAGCCAGCACAGGGCAACCAGCGCAGGGCAGCCAGCACAGGGCAGCCAGCACAGGGCAGCCAGCACAGGGCAGCCAGCGCAGGACAGCCAGCACAGGGCAGCCAGTGCAGGGCTATCGTCTCTGCTCACAAACGCTCACAAACATCTTTGTTTGTTCCAGTGCCACAGTTGTGATTGGGCCTTTGGTTTATTCACAACACTGTTTGCAAGCCCAGTGACAGTTTTGTCAGTAACTTTAAAACTGTATCTATTGTGAGTTCTATTATATACACACCTCCAGGCCTTTAACCAACCATCAAAAGGACCAGGCACCTTCCAAAGGGCCTAAGCTTGACCCCTTTTTGCCCCTGGGAGTGAAGAGGCCCAAGGGGGGAGCCCTAAATAAATGTGGAGTTATTTTTATGATGTAGATGGGAATCAGAGTGGAGGATGCAGGATATGATAAGAGAGACGGAGGAGGAGTGCTGATCTGCCTGTGCTAGTTTCACCCTGCGAGCGACGAAGAGGAGTTTATACCCCGGGGGTGTGTTGGAGGGCAAGGTTGGGGGTGGGGGTGAGGAGGGGGGAGGCTCCCCACACTACAGAGTGCTCTTTGTTCTCCGTTTAGTCTGCTGGGGACAGAGGAGTGATACTGCGGAAGTTTGCTATTCTGTGCACGTTGTCAACTTTTTTTTTTTAGCCCCTTTTTTTTACCCCCACTTTTTTTTTTTTACCCCATATATGTTTTCCCACGAGGCTCCCAGGGGAGTAAGGGACAAAAGCCCCCCCAAATTAAGTGACACCCTCCCCTCCCCCACCCTCCCCCCCCACCTCTAAAACTGCAGGGAGGTGGGGTGGGGGGGTGGAGTAAGATGGCACACATAGGGGAAAACACAAGCATTCCCCTCTTCCTCGCTGTAGGTGGTTCTCCTCTACTTGGAGACTCACGGTGGCTTCTTCGCTGATGAAGCAGGAGATGATTAATGTTCCCTGTGATCTTGGGGTTTTGGGGGGGGGGGGGGGCTGTCATCTCCTCGCAGTCTAGGGGCTCCTGGAATGCTGAGCTTTCCCCTCAGCTGCTCAACGCTGCTTGTAGAGAGCATTCTAGAACACTTGGCATTGTTTGCAGTGCTCCCGTGCTTCTGGAACACCATTCCGCCATTCCGTTTCGGTTGGCCTGCGGATGGCCACGGCTCCTATTCGAGCAAATTCATAGTGTGTTTGTGGGAGCCTGGTATTAAAATGGTTGGGGGAAAAATTGGTGAAGACAGGCTTATACAGGTGCTTCCTTTGAACACCCCCCTCCTCTCCTCCCCCCACAACAGGTATCTATGCACTGATCTTCAAAGGGCAAGCACCTGGCCTGTGCTACAGAGGACCCAAATCCCTCTTGACTGAAAAAATTGCAGTTTTGGTTGTCAGCGAAGGGGAAAGTGGGGCCCGTGTCCCATTTGGGTGTGACACAGGAGGACCCGGCCTATAATCCGTGTAGAGATATTTAAAAACGCGCATGGGTGGATCGTTAAAGTCCTGAATGTGTTCGGTCACATACTCCGTTTTAAAGGGGCCTTTTTGTTTTTAATCAGTAAATATGTTTAAGGCCGGGGCGTGACGAAGGAGCAGTGACTGGAGCTCTGTGCTGGGCACTTTTATCGGTTTCTGGTAATTCGATTACCGTGATGCATAAGGGACAGAACGCACAGGATCGCTATAGGAAGAAAAAAGGCTTCCAGTATCCTGGCAGTAGCCTCCCGGACGCCCCCCAAGGGAATTGGATAACAAGGTTTGATTTATTTATTTATTTATTTATTTATTTATTTATTTTCTAGTCTGTGGAGACATCCACTGTGTAAAATAGCTGCTAGAATAACGTGGTCGTGTACGTGTACACCGAGAGGCATTAAATCACAAGAAATTAACCCTGAAATTTCCACAGAAACATATTGTAATGAATTATACACAGATAAAGAAAGAAACATTTATTTTACTTCATTTACTAACAGTTAAAATACCAGAAAAAAGTGATTCAGGACACTTATATGTTTGCAGCATGCCATATTTGGTAGAATAATACACTGTGTAAAAGGCAACTCGCTTGTATTACTGTGCCTGGGCTGTGGCACAGCAGCGGTATTCTACCTGGGAATCAAACCCGCAACCCCCATTTCCCATGGTACTGTGCTGCCGCTACCGATTACGGCTTGGTAATTATGTACAAGGCTGTAATTAATTGGTCGTTGAAAGTGGTGTGGCAGTTCAGCATTTATAGAACTGAATTTGATTTCCCTGAGAGAATGGAATGCTGATATAATGACAGAGCCATGCCAAAGCAGCCAGGCCTGGGCCAGATATGGAATTTACTCAGTGGAGGAACGGGTAATGTCCCCATCTTAGGGTTGTTCACCTGGTTTGACTTTAACTAAAGTGTTCATTCAAAAAAAAAAAAAAAAAAAATTTTTTTTGCACAGCTGCCCACATAGTTTTATGCAGCTATTTCACTTAAAAATATAAATTGTTTTGCATCTTGCTCTTTGTGTAGTAAATGCTTGATTTGACCCTGGAGCATTTATTTAATTTTGAAGTGTCTCTCTGCATAAATACAACACGCACGGTGGTGTTTTTGTACTTTTGTCGAAAAGCCACATATCGGAATGCATGTGTGTGTCCTCGCCAGGCCTTTTCCCTGCTAAGTGGTACCTGCTCCGTCGCTAAGCTATTGAATTGTCGGTAATGGGATGCAAATACATGGTGATTGAACTCCAGTGCATTAGAATACAGCACCGGGGACTGAAAACCTGGGGATTTAGCCTGGCGCTAGGCCCTCCGGGAGGTTTATTTGATAACACTTGTTCATGGCCACCCCCCTACCAGCACACAAATCCATTGTTTATGTTGTATGGTGACCTTTTTTGCTGAGGTGACTGTCAGTGTCTAAGCGAAGGCTGTCGATGGCTCAACAGCACTGTGACCTCTCTCTCCACACACCACCTGACTTTCTCATTCCCCCACACACACACGTTTTTCTTTGCTTCATCGGTCAGTGAAGTCACACGACGTTGAGGCAAATGGTTTTCTTTTTTTTTCCTCAGGGCATTACTCTTCTCTCGCATCTCTCCACCCCACTGCTCACACAAACTAGGAGTAGAAAAAAAAAACCTCTCATGGCTGTTGTATTGGAAGTGTCAAGAAGAGGCTCTTGAGTTCACTTGAATGGACCCTTGCTATGGATATGGCCCCTGAGCTGTCATTGGGCCTGCTGTCTGTCACCGTGGGACTTGGTGCACTTTCTTCTCTGGAAAAATACTCATTGTCTAGTTGTTGTTTTTTTATTTTTATGAACACTTTTCCCACATATACTGTCAATTCAGTGTCTGCCTATAACATGGCATCTTCTTGGCAGTGGCTTTTAAAGTAGTTTCAGTAAACCTCCTTGGGGTTATATGGGTACTTGTGTCCTTTGAGGTGCGTTTTAGGCTTGTGTGTAGTGCTTCCAGTATTCGTAACAAGATCCACACCCCTCACGTGCATCGTCAATGAAACGGAAGGAAGCTTCCTAAATTAACCTGGAAAGACTTTTCCAGGCTCTGTTGAATTTTTCGCACGCATTTAAAATTCCAGCCTCTCAAGCTTTCTCAAGCGTGTGTTGGTGTGTCTCTGCTCTGTGAGCTCTGATAGTGCTGTTGGACGTGTTCCATCCGTCTACCCACAATCCCCCTGGTCTGTTACTGCTAAGGCGTGCTGAGGCCGAGCTCTGTTGAGGAACAGGTGTTTTATGGATCTCATTACCAATTACTGCACGGCTTTTAATCGCTAAATGTAGCCAATTTAGGCTATTTAATTCTCTGCTTCGACAGAAACTGCCTTCTCCCCTGTTAACAGTGGCTGAGAAGTACCTCAAAGTTTCCTGGTTGAGTATGGTGTAGAAAATGTTTGAGATGACAATACATTTTTAAAATTAAAAATAAAAAAAAGCCCATAAAAGTCTGGTTTTGGTTGAGATTAAACCTTCTGTGGCTGTGCTCCTAGACTCCCAAAATTCAGACTGTGTTCTAATCGGGGTCTGGAATTGCACCCTTGACTGGACTGGGATTGACTTTTTGACAGAAGGGCTAGAGCTTTGACAGAGAGAAAGTTTTTTTTTTTTGTTTTTTTGGTCTCCTTTACTTTGCTGGAGGACCATTGGCTCATGAATGGCCTTCTGAAGATTAGTAATCGGCTCATGAATTATTCATCTCGTGCGCCCCTCTGCCTTGTCACGGGCCAGGAGTGCTGTTTTTTGGGGCGATGTTCTGCCCGCCTGCTGTTTCGCTGGCTCTGTCTGAGGAGACTCTTCGCCCGAAATGGAGGGGTCGGCTTGTTCATTCACCTTCGGTTTTATTAATGTGTCATTTTACCCCCCCCCCCCTTTTTTTTGGGTGTAAATTGGCTGTAGATTTTAATGCCTCTCAGGTGTTTTACCGTATAAATCAGCGTTGAAAAATGGTTGAAAAACGGATTAAACAAGACCAGGTCAAAACCTAGCGTATGGCTGGACCTAACACACGTGATCCGGCCGACCAACGGTGTAACTTCATCACTCGCTCAGTCACTCAGTCACAGACATTCGCGTTTGTAGGGCTGGCCCCGCTGGTGCGGTCCAGCCAAAAATGCCATCAAGTCAGGTTCGCCATGTGAGTGTGTAGTCTATGGTCCTGTTTTCATCCTCTTTTGTTTATGTAAATGTGCTTTCAAGGCACTGAAATTCCTTCATTTTCGCAGCTTCAGGTGCATAAGCCAGAGCCTGTGCCGTCATCTTCGCCCTGTTAAAGCGGGGACCCGCCATTAACAGTCAGCCTATCAAAATGCGCAGATATGGACGCAGGTGTTTAAGGGAGCCAAAAAAACGGAAAGGGGGAAAATGGCGGAGGCCGAAAAGATTAAAGGAATGCCTTTTTAGTACCGCGAGGCTCTGAAAGAAGAGGGGGATGGGGGGGCTGGGGACTGGGAAGGAGGGTGGGGGCAGGTAGGGCGTACTGTGAGCTTGCCCCCGCCTCTTTTCTTACCTGTTCCGTTTGGTAGCTCATGCGGAAAGGGAAGCACAGAGGGGGCTAATGGGGGCTGGTGAGTGTGTGCTGGTGTGAGCTGAGGAGAGGCCCTGAGTTGGGAGGGGCATTTATGTGACACTCACCTCAGACGTACTTTCATATGAAATGCATATTTTGTTTGCATATTTTTATGTCTTGTTTATTGCATTGCATTACAGGCATTTTATCTCTCTTATCTTATCCAGAGTGACTTACACAACTTGTTGCATTGCATTTACATTGCACCCATTTATACAGCTGGATATATACTGGAGCAATGCAGGTTAAGTACCTTGCTCAAGGGTACAACAATGGTAGTGTACCTGGGAATCGAAACTGTGGAACCTTTCCCCATTATACTACACTGCAGTTTATATGTTAACATTTTTAAATACCTTGTTCACGAGTATAACTGCAGTTCACTTCTTGGGAATTAAACCATAAACTATACGATTACTAACTTAGTTCCTTAATCCACATAATAACCTTAATTTGTCTCTTTGTGTGTGTGAGTGTGTGTGTACACTATGTGTTTGTGTGTGTGCATGCGTATTCACGCTTAGAGAAACACACACACACACACACACACTCTGGTTCGCTTCATTTTCTTTGTTAGAATCACATGGATTGGTCCAAATGAGGTAAAAGCTGTTATGCCATAGTCTGGCTTTCAGCACTTATGGTGCTGTGACTTTAATAAGCATACGACAGTTTTGCTGTCAGCCATTGAAAGGGTAAAAAACCCAGAAGAAAACAAAAACAACAGCTGGCATGCAGTCCTAGTGTCTCTAGACCTGTCAGATCTGTGGGAGAGACTGTAGTTGTTTGGGAAATTTTGCCTAATTGCATTGCAGGCGTTCGAAGAGAACCAAAGTCATTCAGAAATCTGACCCCATGGAAAAGTTACCTGAGAGAATAACTCACGGGTCATTTTTCTGGCGCAAGAATTGCCCTGCCCCCCCCTCCCCACCCCGTAGAAAAAATCACCTGCATATTGTAATACAGGTTTTTGGGATTGGGGTCAGTTTTCCATGGGTGTCAATTTGCTATCTGTCCAGCCATTACATTACAGGCATTTAGCAGACGCTCTTATCCAGAGTGACTTACACAACTTTTACACGGCATTTACATTTCATCAATTTATACAGCTGGATATATACTGAAGCAATGCAGTTACGTAGCTTGCTCAAAGGTACAACTGCAGTGTCCTATCCAGGAATCGAACCTGTGACCTTTAGGTTACAAGACCAGTTCCTTACCCATTATACTACACTGCGGCCCTTGGTAAAGCTGTCCATGGTAGTGTGTCACCACTGGTGCATGCAGCTGTCTTGGCCTGATGTGTAACATTTGCATTTCTCTTTGGGATTAACTCGGTACATGTGAATTGATGAAGGGTGTAATAACCTGCTGTTATTGTTTCCGTGGGTGTGTTTAGTGGTTGGATCAAGGATGATGTACTCCCCACATTGCTAGATACCTCGTATGATCATATACCTTTATGAGTTTGTTGGAACTCCGGGAGGCTGTCGATCTTTAATGTTTTCCCTCTCCCTCTGCTCACCCAGTCCCATCCTAGATAGTGGTCGGCTGAGCGGATAAACACTTGCAATTCGACGAATGCCTAAAACGAGGCTACTCAGAAGAACCCATGGGGCGAGCGAAGGCTGTAAAAGCCAGCGGAGTGACTCTGTGTGTTTGAAATGGCTCTGTCATTAAGGCCCGGGGCTAATGATTTACCGGAATAGCTATGTGTAGTGTTTTGGAAGGCATTGGAGAGTCAAACTTCCACTCCTCATTTTGCCCATTCATTGCAAATGCATTTTACTACCCCAAATTATAATTCAAGCTTGAATTCATATTTGGGGGCGGCAAAATAGAAGTGACTCGCTCATACATCAGGCTCAACAAGCCATTAGCTACAAACAGCCAGTAACCCTTTGAGGAGAAGGTTTTTTTTTTTTGGAATGTTTTTTAAGTCAGTATTCTTGAACTCCGTTGCTTTCCGTTACCAGCGGTGATTGTGACATCAGCATTAGAATGTTCAGTTAAGAACGTTCTACTCACATATTTGTGATCTTACTCCAATGCAACTACAGCTGTGCTATACTACAGATAATATCAGTGTCATCAATATATATATATTTTTTAATCAGCTGAATGTGTGAGAAGGTCTCCTCTGCGCCAGTGTACACACTGAGAAATGTGTGTGAGTGTAAAGTGTGAAGCTCCCAGAGGTGAGGATCTGCTCCTTCTCTCACTCTCAGGGTCAAGTGTCTCAGCTCAGGCTCTGGGAGCAGGCGATGGTGACTCCAGGCCTCAGTGGGACCACACGGGCCACCTGTGTAAACCAGACCGGCAGGACTTTACTGTGTTTTTCTTAAATTTATTTTAAAGCCTCTCTGATAGGCCGAGAGGTCTGGGGAACGCGCTCCCTGGTGTGAAAGTGGAGCCGCTCTCGGTGCGGCTTGTCTGGAACTCGATACGCCCGAGCCTGCCCTGCCGATGTTTCCGTTCCCGCCGATGTTGTCTTGTTAATTTGGTGTGAAAATGTGTCGGGTTTTCAGGAGGGAGCTCTTGATGCTGTTAACGTGGCAGCCTCTGTCTCGCCCTCACCCTGGTCTGTTTATCGGCCTGCTGTTTGACGATTTGATGAGTTCAGACCTCTTTTAACCTTTTGAAGGGTAGGTTTTTTTCTTGGAATGTTTTTTCAAAATTCTAAGTCAGTGTTCTAGAACTCTAGTTGCTTTCAATTACTAGTAGTGATGGTTACATCAGCATTAGAATGTTCAGTTCAGAACATTCTAATCTCATATTTGTGATCTGACACCTTAAAGGGCTTTAAGGCCCCCTGGGGGATGCAGTGGGGGTCACAGAGTTCACCCCATGAGTCCCCAAAGGATTCGACAGCACGGAGCGCTTAGTCGGTGAGAAACGGAGTTGGCCCTTTTCCAGCTGCGCTTCGCACGCGTGCGGGTTGCTGGGGCACACCTGTGCGGCGGGAGCAGAAACCCTACCCTCCGCGTTAGCCGACGGCGAGGAGTTCCCGGGCTGCCCGACTCAAACGCGGCACGCTGTACGGCACCCCCGTGAGGCCCTTAGCCGCAGCCGCGTGTGCGCTCCTCCCGAACCCCGCCCTCCCCGCCGCCGCCGTCGCTAGCCGCAGCTGCGCTCGCGCAATGAGCCGAGCGCTCGAACCCTGTTCCTCGCGCGCGCCGAGCGGGGGGGGGGGCGACGACGGGGCGTCCGCGGCGGGGATATCGAATGATCGTAAATTTCCCAGCGTGTGGCTCACGCACCCCCCCCTCCCCCCCCCCCCCCCCACTCATTACCCCTCTCCTCCTGCTGCCTCCCACACAGACACACACACGTGCACATACACTCACACGCACACACACACACACACGTGCACATACACTCACACGCACACACACACACACAGACTCAACCGTCCACAGCTGGAGGAATTTTTTTTCCTAATCTGAGACCCGGTAACCGTAGACGTCACCGCGGGACGCGTCGGCGAGCCTGGCTGACCTCACTTCCTTCTCCTGACAGCTGGAGTGTGATTACGTCCGACGGTAATATCCTGCCGCTGACCCCTGCGGGGGGAGCCTGACGGAAGCAGCGCCCAGTGGGGGGGTGGGGCGGTGGGAGGGGTTTGGGAGGGGGAGGGAGCCCGTGCTGGAGAGGGAAGTGGGTGCAGCGTCTCTATTTGATGTCAATCGGAGCAGGACGGAGCCGGGTAACAGTGTCCCACCCTGCAGCCCTCTGCCTGTTAATAGGGACCGGTCTCCCCATCCGCATATGGCCCTGAATGATAACGTGTGCAGTGATGGCAATCTTTCATTCCTGGCCAGTAATGCTGCTGGAAACACCTGCCTGGTAGCCATTCTCTTTACACTAAACGGGAGTACAGAAGTTCCTGTAAGTGTAAAAAATGTGTGTACAGTGTGTACTGTGTGTAATGTGTGGAGTATTCTCGTAGATTTCTGAAAAACCTGCTTCGCCTTTACACACGTATGGCCTTCGTATAGCGTATTTATTTCTGTTTTTTAAATGATACTAATGGCTTTGCCCTGAGCTCCTGCCTGTGAGAACCCCCAGGAAGCAAGATTGCTGTCCCTCCCCCTGCCTCCTGGCCCCCATGTCACCCCCCCCCCCCCCAAATGTGTGTTTTAACCGGTGCTTGGGGAGGGGCTGTGATAAACAAGGACAGGATGCGTGAACGCAGATCCTTTCCTTTCCCTATGGACTGACTGGAGTGAGAGATAGGGATGCCTCCTTTTTGCTTATGTGCTGGGTGAAGCTACAGGATCTCCCCAGTCTGTATGTGGATGCAGACCTGTCTCTATCGTCCCCAACCCCTCCCCCCGATCCCCTATTGCACCCCCCCCCCCCCCCCCCACAGTCCGTCATCAATATCCCCACCTCCCTCAGAAATGTAGCTGATCATATTCATATAAAACCCTAGTCACAGTCTCCTCAACCATGTTGTTACCATGCAGTTCTGTTACCATTCCATCACCATGCAGTTCTGTTACCATTCCATCACCATGCAGTTCTGTTACCATGCCGATACCATGCTCTTCTGTCTGTCGGAGGTAGGGTCAGTGGTGAGGACTGTTGCCCTGGGAGACGGACCATCAGCACATCTCTCCACCAGTCCATTGGCTGCACTCTGGGTGTATAGTGATGGCCCCGTACTGCCCCTTAGTCCTGTCCAGAGGCACATTTCTTGATGGACAGCACTTTTCCAGCACTTTCCCCAGTGATGGGGTTTATTATCTTTAAAATGTTACTGGCCCAGTTCAGCTGAAACTGTGTTTCCCCGCTTTCTCTCTCTGCTGAAGCCACAGGTGCAGAGAGCTCCAGACCATAATCTTCTCTCATTTTCTGTTTCCTGCTGGGAGTCGGTTGACGTTCAGATTTTGGAAATGCAGAAGCTCCACAGCGCGAGTCCTCAAGCTCCTTTCCACACTAATCCCTCCTGTATTAGCTGTAACAATTTCCTTTTTTTTAAAAACAAATCTTAATGCGATAAAGTGATTAAAAAACGCATCTGAAGTTTTCAAAACTTGAAACAAAGAAAAGTACTGCGTATTATAATATTTTTCTGCAATAATATACACGCGTAGCCTGCAACTTGCCCTCTACTTTACGAACCAACCCACGGCCTTCCTGCTGTGCGATTGGGGCAAACCTATTGGATTTATCTATTGCTGCGTAACCATAGCAACCGAAAATTTCCCCCGGTAACCCATCAAAAAAAAAAGTCTAATTGTTATCATAAGCCCTCATCACCATAAAACAAGTAAACATTATGCTAATGATATTAGAAGTAATTAGAAGTAATGTAAGCATTTTAGATGGGGGGGCTGGGGGGCAAATCAGGTTTCCCCAGTCCCATTATTTAAATTGGCTGACGGGACTTGGCTACCACCTGTTGCGTTTGTTTGGGGGGAGAGTTGAGTGTGCTGTAATTATGTGAAGTAAGGGCAGCAGATGAGGGGAGTATTCCCTCTGGAGCCGTTCCAGCCTGCAGCCGAAAATCAAACTCCAGTTCCAGTCTGAAGTCTAAAGCTCGACAGGGCTGGGCCTCATCAGTGCACGGACATAGACATGCAGTCTCATCCTCATCAAAAGACGGAAATACTCAGACAGACAGACAGACACGCATGCATGCACACGCACGCATGCAAGCACACACGCAAGCACACACGTGCATGCACGCACACACCATCGCACATGCACACGACACGCACAGTCACACACCAACACGCACACACACTGCATGCACTCACACACGCACACACACATGCACACACACTTGCACACGTACACGCACACACACACACAGACACACACACGTGCACATACACTCACATGCACACACTTGCGCACACATACTCGCATTCACTCACACATGCACACACACATGCACACATACACGCACACACACACACAAACACACACACACACAGACACACACACGTGCACATACACTCACATGCACGCACACACACACACAGACTCAACCGTCCACAGCTGGAGGAAATTGTGGGCCATTCCCGCTCTTCCCTCGGCCAGTCCTGATCATCCGAACGTCCGCGGGGTGTCTGATATTCACGAGCTGAGAGAATTCGCACGCACGTTTAGCCTCGTATGGTACTGCTTGCGTAATGAATTCATTTCCTAAGCTCTGATGCACTTCACTGTCTCGGCTGGGGAGCGAGATGAGCATTAAGTAAAAATCTGCAGATGAAGGCTAGCTCTGTCGATCACACACACCACACACACACACACACACACACACTCACAACAACCACACACTCCCTCCACACACCCCTCCCACACACCACACACACACCAACACACCACACACACAACCCACACTCACCATACACTTACACACACACACATTCCACAACCCACACACACACTCATCACATCCACTACACACACACACACACACACCACATCACACACAACACACAACAACTGCAACGCACACAGCCACTCGCTACATCAGCACTACAGCACATCTCACACACACACACTCACACACACACACCACACACCACACACGCCACACCACACACACACACACACACACACACACACACACACACACCCACACACACACACACACACACACACACACACACACACACACACACACACACACACTCACACACTCACCCCTTTACCCGCGTCCGCTTTCCACGTTCCCGTCCGCTCCCAAAAGAGCTGTCGAACCCCCACGGTGGTTTCCGAGGAAAGGCCACCTTGATTGAGAGCGACAGATGGGCGATTTTCTTTAGTTTTCTCGTCATATGTACCTCGTTAAATTCAGACAGCGGTGGCCATCTTCTGCCACTCCACTTCCCGATCAATAGACCACCAGCGGGGCTGAGAAAGCCTGGACCGGGCAAATGGCCGCCTCTGGTGTCCGTGGCCTTTTCCCTCCTGCTGCCGATGTCCATTTTAACCGCGGCGGACTGAACCGGCTCCCATTCAGCGCGGTTTTGAGCTTTTTTTTTTAAACCTCTACTTAGCCGCAGGAGGCATTTAGGAGATGAAATATTCACCTCACGTATTTCATTCTTTGTGCCGTTGCTTTAATTCTTCATATTTAATATTATTTTTAATACTTTTTTGTGGTAGCAATCTATAGCGGTTATACGTTATAAAGTTGTGACATACAGTATATACCAGTTACACATTGGACCGATTTACAGTACTAATGCGCTCAGAGAAACGAATCGTCCAATTTGGTGCGTGCTACCATTCTCTTCAAAAAATCTCTTTACAAACGAACGACTTTACAATGAACTGAACTGAAGTGAAGGACGCTGGAAAAACCCTGAAATAGCTGCATAACTCTCTTTCACGCTAAAGTCACATGAGTAGATAATTGATTTTGAAACCTTACCTTGTCTCATCATGTGTGATTTGCCACAATCACGGGAGCTGCTCTCCTGTCAAGCCAGTGTGATGAATGTGTCATTCTCTTCATGTTTCTGTTATTGTCTCGTTATAGTAAAAATATAGTTTATCGCTTTTTGTGAGAATTTTTCCTTTAAGGGCCAAGGTTGCCAGATGCTGACTTTGATTCCTGTTGTTGTTAATAAGCATTTGTGGAGGTCGTCCAATAAGGTGGTTTTACAGACGGAAATTTGTCTTTTCAGACAGTTATCTCTTCTCCTCTTCTTCACTGAGGACTGGGTCCAAGAAATTATTATTATAAAATATCAGTCTACTGGTCAGGAATATTTTGTATGCGGACAAGCAGGAGATGGGGAGACGGGCCAATTTCGGGGAAAGCGATTGGCTGTTTGATTTATCCTGGGTTTAGGGTACAATAAAAAAAACCAAAACATTTTTTCACTTAAAACTGATTTGCGTTCTTCACTTTTTTTGTACAGTTTCAGGGTATAAATGCCAGTAGTATCTTCTTCAATGGCATCAGTTTAGCCTCATGCTAGAGCAAGTTTATGTTCAGCCAGTGTGCCCCCCCCCCCACCCCCCACCTCGCTCCTCTCCAAACCTCCCTGTCCCTCTCCCTCTCTCTCTCTATGTCTCTGTTGTACTATATTGTGCCATTGAAATGTGGGGCCAGCATGAGTTTGTCTTGTTTGGGCCTCCGTCCTCTGTAATGGTTCGGAGTGGAGAGAAATGGCTGTGAAGAATCCGCCTGTCAGTGGGCTGAAGGGACGACTTCATCTTTCTCCCGGTAATTAGATCACTTCGGCCGCTTGCTGGGGAGGGAGAGAAAAGGCACACACAACGCACGGCCTCCGCACAATAGATGAATGCGGCCATCCCCCCCCCCCCCCCTTGTTTGGCTGTGGGAGGAACGCGGCAGAGAAAGTGAAATGGAGAAACGCTCAAGTCAACGTTGAGGAGTGTAGGTGGGTGGTAGGGCGAAGTGGAGGGGGGTGGGGTTGGTTTTTGGTCTACATCGAATTGCTCTGCTGGAAGTCTTTACTACTATCACCCCCCCCCCCCCCTTCTTCTTGTATCTCCTCTGCTTCTGTAGCTGTCGTAAAAAGAAGGGGAAAGGTTGGTGGGGGGTTGGGGTATGGGGGGGGGTGAAAACCCTATTTGTTAGCCTGTTTTTATTTTGGTTATTTCTGAGCCTGCTGGAGTGCAGGAAATAGCCCTGTGGTCTGGCCGACGCCCCCCCGGGGAGGACGGGAAGAATAGGCCCAGCTGCCCCCCTCCGCACCTCCCTGTCAATGGGGTATTGAGCCCGGGCCAGCGCACAGACACGGGAGAGGGACAGGGTCCGCACAGAGAGGAGAAGAGCCTCATCCACGGAGCCCCAGCTACCGTATCGCACACACACACGCGCGCACACACACACGCACTTACACACAAACCCACACACACACACACACACACAAACGCACACACACGCACACACACACACATACATACATACACACACACACACAAACATACATACATATACGCTCTCGCACACACACGCACACACACACACACACACAAACATACATACACAACGGCTATAAGGCTATAAACAAAGCAACGAAATACCCACAACCAATCACACCCCACAAGTCAACTAACACTAATAACCTAATGGGATTTACGAACCACATACATCATACCCACAACACACTAATACATATACGCTCTCGCACACACACGCACACACACACACACACACACTCATGCACGCACACACACGGCTATAGAGGGGCTATAAAAGCAGAAGCAAGCGAAGAATACCGTACATAACCCAATTTCCACGCCCCCTAAAGTCTTAATCTTAATTTGTCAGGGCGTGAATGAATCTCTCTGAATGTGGATATTTTAGCGATTGTGAGCGCACATATTTCGGGCGGCGTACTCCGTGCCCAGTTCTAACAGGTGCTCCAGGCTTCTTGTGTTCTCCCTGGGCCTCTCAGCACAATGCCGGCCTTATTTGTCAGAATACCTGTGTCAGTCTGACTGCGCAGTCACAGCCCTGTGAGAACAATAGAGTCCTTTCTCTCTGTCCCACCTTCTCCTTCTCCTTCTCCTTCGGACCCATATCCTACTGGCATCTTTCTCTTTCTCCCTCTCCCTCTCTCTCTCTCTTTACTCGTTCTATACTCTCTGCTATGTTCTCTCTCTCTCTCTGTCTCTCTCTCTCTTATCTCTATACTCTGTGTCTCTCCTTCTTTCTACTCTTTGCTATGTTCTCTCTCTGTCTCTCTCTGTCTGTCTCTCTCTTATCTCTGTACTCTGTGTCTCTCCCTCTCTTTCTACTCTCTGCTATGTTCTCTCTCTCTTCTCTCTCTACTCTGTCTCCCCCCCCCTACTCAATTAAATTCAGTTCTACTCTCTACTCTCTCAACTTTTCACTCTCAGCTTGAGAAGTGAAAGTGGCCTTCTGTTTTCATGTAGTTTTTTGTTGTTGTTGTTGTTGTTGTCATGGACATATTTGTCATTAGATTTATGTGGCAACCCCTTCAGAACATAAAAGCAGACAAGAGGGCCCTGAGCAGGCATAAGCCAAATGGCGCGAATAGAATTGCCTTGATTTTTCCACTAAGAACACAATGTGTGTGAATCCGTCTGCCTTTGTGATGTCGAGCGGCGCCTGTCCTGTGGGGTATCATTGAGTGTGCTGGACCACAGAGGATGCCAAACACACACTGCTCTGATACAGACTCCCATGGCTTCCTTAACAAGAGAGTGGATGGTAAAAGGAGAAGGAACAGGCCACCTTCCTTGTGTGTGTGTGTGTGTGTGTGTGTGCGTATGTATATCTATATGCAGTGTATAATATATATAATTATTATTTTATTTTTTTCAAATGGGGATAGCGGAGTGGGTTATAGATAGAGACGGGATCATGGGCTACAGATAGACAGTAGATGGCGGGGAATTGAACCCCTGGAGACATGGCAGTGTTTGTATATGAGTTAGAAAGTTAGCTCCCTTATGCACTGTGGTCTACTCATTCATGCTCACTTGTGTAAAAGACCTTGTGTTCCGTTTGGGTCAGAATGACCTAGTAGAAGAGGAAATGTGCCATTTCGAAACAAAACAGAACACAAGGGTTAAATTGTTTTGACCTCTCAGAACCCTATTATGGTCGGGATAGCAAACAGGAAAGGGATGACAAATATGTGTGTTTGGCATATGACGTGGAAAGGAAACTAATGAAAGGCGGCTTCTGCAATCTAAAATGCAGAGACCTTGATATATCTACCCTTTAGTCTGAAAATTAAATCCGATTTAGTATGAGACTTAAAGTTGTGTTTTCTGATGAGATCTTTCTACGAGTTAATTTCCAAATTATAATATAATGAGTTTTTTTTTTTTTTTTTTAATTCTTCCTTTGGGCTGATGACTTTTTATCCCTGCTCAACGCACCTCATGATGAATTCTTACACGTCTGGGTATTGAGCGAGGCGTCGACGACTTCTGAGGCCAATCGGAAAAACGATCGTTTAATAGTCCCATTTCTTCGTCTTCGTTGTGAATCAGAACTGACGTGGTTGTGTGTCTTTGGCCTCTGGGTAGTCTGTGGGCTGGAGGCTGTGCTCGCCGCACTGATCCAGGATGAGCGGAACGGAAGGAGGAAGGAGTTATAACCTGCACAGGAAGCTCCTCAGACACAAGATCAGAGCGTGCGGCAGTTTACATTGGGACCAGGCCAGTCCAGTCCAGCTGTGAGCCGTCTCTGCTGACCGGGGAAGAGTTCACGGGGAGGGCTTGCCTCAGGTCGGGGGGGACGCTGTACTGTCTGCGTGGGTTACTTAGGGTTGCCAGGTGGCCGGTTTTCAACTGGAATGTCCGGTTTCCAAAGTATTTGTACAGGTCCGGTTTGGAGTCCCGAGCAGACGATAAAATGTCCGGTCTGAGTAAATAAACCTTGTTTGTAATTGTGACAACCTCTGCTGTGCACTTGCTCACTGCCACTCATTGCGAAACATTCAGATTTCGGTTTGAGATTCTAACTGCAACCCAGGTTACTCTGCTCGGGTGTAGATTGTGTAATCCAGCTCGTCCCTGTGCGGGACCACTGGGAAACTCCAGCTGACCCCACCCTGATAGCGGCCAGATGATTTTTGGCTTTGAGAGGCTCAAAATTGATTCCCCAGGAGCAGCTGATTGGAGGAGCTTGTGAGTGTGGGAGTTTGGGATGTGGAGAGATTTTATGAGTGAGTGAGTGAGTGAGTGAGTTGAGGAGTTAGTGAGTTGGTGAGATCAGGAGTTAGTTAGTGAGAGTGATGGAGTGAGTGGTGAGTGAGTGTGGTGAGTGGGAGTGGAGAGTGGTGAGTGAGTGACTGACTGACTGACTGACTGACTGACTGAGTGAGTGCCAGAGTTATTAAGTGACTGAGTGTTGTGTTGGGGGACCAAAGAATGAGTGAG